>NC_056743.1:1429550434-1429850434 GCF_019279795.1 Protopterus annectens | reverse complement strand
GACTATCCTAACATGCAGGGGGGCATAAAGCAGAAAACCCATCCAAAATGAAGTATCAGCCTATTACATCTCTCACACACATACACAGATGCTAGCTCACATCATACCTACATGTAGGACCAACCTTAAAGGACCACCATTCCACCTAATGCCATATCTTTAGGATGTGGGAGGAAACTGGGTCACCAAATTAAGTCTATATGAGCACAGACAAGACATGCTGAATTCTCACAGAAGGCATTCTAGCAGAGAAGCAAACATACCTCTCAACTGTACAGATTTTCACAGAATGTCCAGATTTTTGCCTTATATTTTTCGTCCGTTTTTCAGAAAATTGTGGTTTTCTGGCAAATTAGCAGCAAATCATTAAAGATTAAAGTTAAAAAATAATGACAGACATTTAAGTTTCAGACTTCATATCATTCAGAAAATCATGCTAATGTAAAACATGTTATTCTATTAGTTTTCTAAGTTTGTAAGAGCAGCATTTAAAAATTGTCCCTATTTTTGGGCCTTTCTACCTCTTTTACATAGCTCTCAAATTATCTGGGACATATTTCAACAAAATCAGGGACAAATCCAGAAAAAAAATCAGGGACAAACAGGGACATTTGTAAAATATTAATAATATTAACTTGAGACAATGGCAGAATAAAATAATGTTAATTACTATACATTTTGTGAAATAAAATAAATCTATAACTCTTACTTACTGCCATTATTTATTGAGTATAATTTTCCACCTTTCCTCCGAGAGTCACCAGTTTTAGGAGGGATTAAGAGGGACCGAGCTAAACTTTGGAGTCTAAATCAGGGACATCCCTGGAAATTAGGGATAGTTGAGCAGTATGTTTATGGCTTTGTCCAGATTTCTTGCTCTAAGAGGTATGAAACCAAACCAGGTAACCCAGATTTACTATGACAAGAAGATAACAACCAGATGACTGTGGTATCTGCCATATTGTTATACTACATTAAGTTATGCTTAGAGTCACTGTGTGCAGTATCCAAATTATTACTAATATTGTCTTCTAATATATTGCAAATGAAGAGTTCTTAACAAAAACGTCATCAAACACAGAAATACAAATGTCACTATTTCAGTAAATGTTAGTAATGCATACCAACTGCAACACTCTGGTTAGAATTGTTGATGATGGTGTGGATTTTAGATTTAATGTGCCACTCTTAGCATGGTCAACAAAATTGACTGACTGATTTATTGGTTTATTGATTGATCGATTGACTGATAAATGCATCAAATACTTTATTTAGTGAAAACTGTCTTGCATTTGTATAAAAAACATGGTCCAACATTTGTATTAAATAAAAGTTATAAAACAGTATCTTACACTGGAAGCAATCCATATAAACAACTAGAGAAGTACATCTACTGTCCAGTTGTTCTGCATTATAACTATACAGTACAATTAAAAGAATATGAACAGGAATTCTCCACTCTGTCTGGCAAGGAACAGTAACGGAATATTAGTTTTGTATTCTGACTGGCTAGTACATGTGTACACTTATCCAGTCAAGCAGTAACCCAGACCATTGTACCCCACCAAACATAAACATAGCCATTTACAATATCCTGTGTTTTGCTGCTATGTTAACAATTACAAAGCTTCATGGACAAACAAAACACTAACCTGAAGTTATTTTAGATACCACTGAAAACTTCTACTCATAGCTTAACTTACGTTTGTACTGTTAGAGAGTTTTTTGTTTGTTTAGAAATTTGATTACTTACTTATTTACTAAAAGGTCCAATGTTGTTTAATGAGCCTACCAACTATTGAAGAAGCACCCATATAAACACAAATAACTTGTTTGCATATATAATCAAAAAATGAAAACTATTGCTAAAATACAATAAAAATGATCTGATACTGCTACATTATTTAGCCTGCATTAAGTAGTAATTCATTTTGTGATGCATAAAATAAATATTTTGCAGGGTAACAGTAAATTGCATTTCGTAGTAATGTAATCCACGCATAATTGGAAACAAGCAGGATTCAAAAATGAGGTATGCAATTGCACATCAAAGTGGATGTTTTTGGTAGTAAATTCACCCACACGTAATTAGAAAGAATATAGTTAACAATCTTTGTAAGTATGCACGGAATAATGTACACAATTTGTGAACATTATAATGCATTGGTGATGCAGTTTTGTGGTGTTCAGGAAATGTGCGCCATAGCCAAACTATAGCAGTGATGGAAGCCTGTGTGTAAACAAAGTTTTGATACAGCATAAAAGCGTGCCATCACACCATCCTGCACTGTGTATTATATTCTGTCTATATCCCCATGCCCACGCAGCTGTTATTACAGCCAGGTAGTCCAATCATACTGACTCAAAATTCAGGTAGTGACAATCATATTTCTTACAAGCAATTGTTTATAAATGAACTACATGTGTCAGCTGCAAACCTAGGTAGCTAACATCAGTGTTACTGACTGAAAAATACATGTCATCACAGGTATCAGAATGCTGAAAATGTATATATTTGAAATTATGTTTAAAAAAACTGTCATGTAGCAAAATATCTCTTTAACAATTCACAGCATAAGATATGAATGCAGATACTATATACAGCTACATACAGAACAGGAACTTTATGGCCTGAATTGTCCCAGGTAGTTGTTGTGATAGGCTTCCCTGTTGTGTGGGAGAGCCAAGCACACACACACACACACACACACACACACACACACACACACACACACACACACACACACACACACACACACACACACACACACACAGCACCTATGGTACCAACGTTCTCTCAGCTGTGGATGTCTACCAGCTTTTTGGGAGTGTATGTGAACCTGTGAACCAAAGAGTACAAATATGTTCTGTTTAATTTGCAAAAGTAGATCCAGCACCCATGGTAGAAGAGTTCTGGTCAAATGGAATGGTGTGGGCCAACATTTGTCCACTGTTATATCATGGTCTTCATGTAGGTTGTAAAACTAATACAACATCTGGCAATGATCCTCCTCCGTGGTATTGTGCATGCCTTTCCCCATCCCCCTGAGCATGACCTTCCCCATCCCCCTGAGCATAGCCTTCCCCATCCCCCTGAGCATGTCCCGCCCCCCCATGCATGCCTCCCTCCTTCTCCCGTGTCTGATTGTAGTTGTTCTATGGCACGGGTGTTGGCTAAAGCGTATTCCTGTTTCCATGAAAGATGTAGGTGTAAGGACTAGATATTCTTAGTGATCTCCTCCCATACTCCAGCCATGACTTCCTTTTTTGTCTGATGCAGTTTCTTAGCCCTTCCCTCTGCAGATTTACTTGAAAGGATACCAACTCAACGCATTTATCCACATTTCATTGGTCAGCTTGTGGCATAAGTATGAAAATTAGTGATTGCCATTTGTTGCGATAGTTGACAATTTATATCAATATGAAATGGCTCAATGAGGCTTCTAATGCACAGTGCTGTGTAAGAAAGCTATCTAGCATAGTATTACAATAGCATGTAGCAGGTAGCTCAGTCACAGTGACTCACACTTCAGGCATTTCACATAAGAACTGCACGATAGCTACCATTTAACCCATGAAATAATTATGTCAACACACTATTATCATAATTGTAATGTACTGCTCACAGGAACATTGTAACAATAATCTCTCATCTGTGTCATATTAGTACAGTACTGCATGTGTGTTCCAGTAACATTACAAGTACGTACTACCCCTTACATCTCCCATGGTTACATTTTCAGCTTTTATGAGCAGTCAGCAGACAAATGAAATACTGCCATCCTCATGCACTAACACACCACCATCATGCAAAGAAAACATGTTGTTATTTGAAAGTATTCCACTACTATACCTCTGATCACCTGCATAATTATATATTACACATACTATCTAACTCACCTATTTGCCCCACTTAACATAAAATATATGTATCATCTAAAACCTGTAATTTATGGTTGTGACTGTAGAGAACAATGTTATATTAGTGAAGTGCCAAAACATAGGCCTTGCATACCTACTTGTATATTCTCGTGGATTTAGCAGCTGCAATGGTCATGTTATGGGATTAGTAAAATGGAGAATATAACCTACCATACTTTATTTAAAGTCACTTTGCACCTAAACTCATCAATACATTTCGACTATTTGGCTGTATGTGCTAAAGACTTCAGAGCACAATACACTCAGGGTATTTGAAAGGTTAAAGGGTGCAAAGACCATGAAAGGTCCTCTGAGAAGTTGTGGAGTTATAGAAAACTATGTCCCCTACATAATGGTAGTTTATGGAGAGAGAGAGAGAGAGAGAGAAAGACTGACACAAACACACACACACACACACACACACACACACACACACACACACACACACACACCACCTTGTGGTGTGCACCCCTTCCCAACACACCCCCAGCAGTTTAATCCATATTCCTTGTTCCTGCCCTGAGTGACAAAGTGGATTTTGAGTTCATGGTGACTCAGCTCATATCTGCTGTGTCGGTGGAAAAGCCATTTCCATGTGTATTGTCCCTAACAGTTACACCATGAGGCTTTCAAGTATTGGTGATTGTCAGCTATTTGAATCACCAGGTGGGATAAGGTACAAGGGAGGCATCTCAACCTTGTTTAGAGAAAAGAGAGGATCATCTTTGCAATTTCAAACTGAGACTCTGTCCTACTGGGATCAAGAAGACCACCCATTCTCTCATAACTCTTTGAGGATGCCTAACTATGATGGACCATGTGTGTATCAAATCTCTAATGAGGGCAAACTCTCTACTTCATTTTCACCTCAAAGAAATCCTCTTAGTCTGAGAGGCTCAGATCTGCTTTCAGTCAAACTTTCAAGGAGGGTATTTAGTCTCTTATGAAAGCATTGAGAACTTCCACTTATGTGACAATCTCAGAGTAAATTGTTGATGAGGTTCTTTATGAACTTCTGTGATGGGGGAGAGGATGTCCCTAACTCTGAGGCACTAGTACAGGTAACTACTGAAATGGGAAAGGGACAGCTATAATGCCCCATCTGATCCTCCACTTTCTGTATTTCAGAACACATGCTCTTGAACTTTTCAGAAGGATGAATCCCCCACTTCAAGATGATCTCATGAAACTCTCACCATCAGGACAACTCTGTCATATGGACATGCAGGAAGAATTAATCTGTTACAGATGCTATGGGACATCCAAAGACAAGTCTCACCTTCAGTCCCCTCTTACAGAGGCTGAAGCTCTCCCAAGGCCAGCCACTGACTACTGCATCGCTTCCAGATTTCCATCAGGCCAACTTCATTATGCTACTTATTATGCCCAGGCAAGAGCTTTTTGATTTTTCCTGGCTGTTGACTGCTGTGGGAGTCCCATCTATCTCCATGCCTCTTGAGGCTGCCTAACTGTGCCAGGATACAGGCATCCTACAGCCCTCCCAAGGGGTGACCCTCCAGTTCTGCCTAACCTTGGTGAGCTCATGTTGGTCAGATGTCCTTGAGATTTGCATTCATCTAGGATTTACATGTTGCCAGTTCTCCTTTTGTGACCTTCCCAAATGCAAGAAGTTTGAAGGCAAGATGGCCATTGGAATCTGCATCTTGCTACTGCCCATGGTGTGGATCTACCGTGCCACATCTCTGTGTGATGTTTTGAAAAAGTATACAGTACTTGCAGGCTCCTGGCCTCTGCTGCCAGTGGTCTGGACTAGACTGGTGCAATTTGTAGGGTATTTGCATGGTGCCAGTGGAAAATGGGCTGCTGAACCTCAGACCCAAGATTTTAGACAGCTTTTAGCTTTTACATTACTGTGCATGCTAAGAGGCCCAGATTTGCATGATAGCTCATACCTTGTGCTCTCTTCAGGCAGGATGGGTGGGTGTTTGCACCCCCAGCCTGGTGTTATATTTCAGATAATCTGACTCCACTTTCTATGACACTGGAGGGGGTGGGCAGTCAAATTCTTATCTTGGCTCTTCAAGGTGACTCACATCAGGCCTGAGAAGACAGCAGTATTCTCACTAGTCACAGGTTCAATAGACCCAATGCACTCTTTCTCTGAAACTGTGAGAAGGAGTAATGGGAATAATGCTTTCTGCAGGTGCACAGAACAGGCGAAGAGTCCCAGCTTGATACACACTTATCTGGACCATCCCAGCTTCCAGAGTACTGGTCCTGGCTTCTTGCACTTCCATGTTTAGGATTATTCACTTGGTCTCAGGTAACCATCTGCTAAGACATGACTGAGGTAACTACTAAATCCAAAGTTACAATCTTTTTATTACCATCATAGTATCAATGGATTTCAGCTATCTGCACATTACCCAAACTGCCCACTGTACAGCTAGATAAGGTCAAGAATCCCCAAGGCACACACATCTCTTAACAGTGTTCTGCCTTGCTCCTCCACTTAGTCTCTCTTCCCTTTAAAACATTTCAGCACTGAAGGAATATACACACTGCCAGCGCACAGGTGAATATGTCACTTCTGGAGACAGGTGGTTTATGAGGCTACATCCTCACACACAGCTATTGCGTCCTTATTCCCCTTGCACCCAGTGTATGTGGCAGTGGTGATATCATCTATTCCCAAACATCATACACCTGGGCCCAGTCAGGACTCAGATGGGTAGTGCAGGATGAGACTGTCAAACCCGACTACCATCATCATTAAAATAATAATGGATAAAGCACTTATCAGCTGCATGAACTGCAGCAAAGCAGTAAAAAGAGTAGGCAGTGAGAGTTAGATTCATGGCAGCATCCAAGTCCTCCTTCCTCATAAGGGTGCAGACCTCATCCATTACTGCCTCTGGTCATCTTGTGGCAAAAGATTTATCTGAGTGTTGACTTTCAATGGATCACAGTTTTGTTCCAACCTGCTATGTATGAAACCCTGAGTCAGAATCCAAGCATCTATTAACAGTTTAGCACCCAGTTCCCTATAAACATTTGTTTCACTGCTGGAGAGAGGTGGCTACCTTCCATCCACATTCCAGCCCACTGATGAGTGGCCCTTTGAACTAACCTTGCTGCTGTGTATACTTGGTCAACTGGAGATCCACAGCACTATGATAACATCACCCTTAAGTGAGATTCTGACTTGCAGTCATTCAATCATAATCCTGCAGATGGTAGGTTTGCACTGTTGCCTACTCAACCAAAGACATATACAAACATGTTTGAATCTGTGACTCCTTTAATAACAACACATCATTGGTAAAGTAAAAACAGCCACTCTCATAATAGTCTAAGCCCAGTCTATGTCCCAAACAATGGATCAACAATCCAACACTTTGTGAATTCTGCTTCAAAATTTAGGAAGAGTAGATACTGGTAGATTAAAAAGTGATGTCACTATGAATACCTGAATAACCTAAGCTAGTTATTCCTATGGCAACTTTTCTGACACCTTCTACTTAAAACCACAAAAGCCAAGATGATTAAGAAGCTCTGCTTGTACAGACTGCATTCATACTAAAAAATCAAGATTTCGTGAGGCTTTACCTTTCTGATCCATGGGATTTTTTTCTGACCTTCTTGGGATCACATTAAGGCACATGTAGTACTTTTTAATAGTACTGTCCCAGTTAAACTTTCCATGTGACACAGTTCCCAGAATAGGTCATCCTTGGAGATCTAGCTGGTTAGTAATAGAATGAGTCTCTGTGAAGTTCATGTTCCACGTCTTACTAAATAATTACAAAATTAGTAAAACTAGTCGTGTTTCACCAGTGGCCAAAACCTCACACTTATTTTGCAACTCTCTTCACAGCACCCAACTAAAGTTAAGCTCAACAGTGGTCTTCCCTCCACTCTGATTTTATGAAGCCCACTGCTTTGATTGCGTTTTTCCAGATAGCAGTAATGACAGTGGGAAACTCACTTCATCCCTTCATGCATCAGCACTGGCCTGATGATAAGACATTTTTCTACCAATAAAGACTCATGGTTATTTCTATCTTTTACCCATGCTTCACTGATTTATTTTCAGTTTGAATGCTGGACAACTGGTCAGAAATCACTTCACACCCATGCCCTTCTTGGGCTTATGCTTTAATTAAAGAGATGGATTCTCCCTAATCTGGGCAAATTCTAAGCATTGCTTCCTCTAAGCTGCAAATGTGTGTTGCCTCACACACTAACAAGACTCCACATATATTAGAGCTATAACTGTACTCACAGTCTAATTGTAAGGAAGATGTGCCATTCATTTTTTTTTTCTCTTTTTAAATGTGAAATGACATTATTTTAACCATTTTATTTCAGTTAGTACCTATGGACTTTATAATGCATAGTGCAGATAATATTTTACACTGTGCTTCATGATACAGCAGAGATCTGGAAGGGTGCTAATTTTAAATCATCTTTTTTCTGGCTACCCAGCATTTTGTTGACATCAGTTATACCATTGCAAATATTACTGACTTTAGCTGTAATGAAATTTGTTTTTTTTAACTTCATTTATAAATAATTGGAAAAACTTTGAAATAAACCAGTAAATAACTATGCTAAAAGTGGAGAACGTAGATGCAGGCAATAATGAGGCACTGTATGTCTGACAGCATCAAGTTTGAATACATTACTAAAGTTATAATGTTTTGAACATTTATCTGGCTTGGAAGAGTTAATATTTTTTTCAGTGAAGCAAGTTGGAGTGCATTACAGTGACCATTATTTTTATAACAATAAGGCATTTTACATGCAATTATGTGAACTGAATTGAATTAAATTATTGTGGCTGTCTCTCTTTTTTCCTTGATCACAATCAGACATCTGAGGAGTATCCATTCAAAATAAGGTATACTTTGTGTAAAACCAGTTAAAATATATTAAAAGACATTAAAGTAGCCCATTTTTTAAATTTGATTACCATCAGTTATCTGAAATATACACCTTCAATAGAGTCATTATAATTGCTGGGTGCAGTGTTTTTTGTGGATTAAAGGGACTGACCTCTGCTGTCTTTTTATCACAGTTAAACAGTTACTGGTCTGGTTTTATAAGGCAAATGTGTGTTCGAGTGAAACAACCAGAAATGCATTAAGTGGTCACTATTCTTATTTGATCTCAGACATTTGATCTGAGGCATATACAATCAATAAACTGGAGGTATGGGAAAGACTGCAGGTGACAGTGGCTGTTTGATCACAGCTAGACCACCATTGATCTGGCTTTACAAGACATGTGTGGACATTTGTGTGAAACAAGTCAGAATACATTATCATTGCCATTTTATCAAAATAAGAAACGCATGGTGCACTAAGTCAGTAAAGTAGCTGCAACTGATGGGCACAAAGGCTATCTGTGGATGAAAGTGACAGAACTGTCCCCTGTTGTTATTCAATAATGGGTAAACAATTATTGTTGCTGCTTGGGAAGGGAAATGTCCTTATGCATGTGTGTGTGTGTGTGTGTGTGTGTGTGTGTTTTCCCTTGAGTCTGTTTAAACCTAAATTAATCAACTAAGTACAAGTTGTAGGTAAGCTTCATGATATGCTTTTCTTAGAAGTATAATTGAACATTTCAGATATCTCAGACATACTGACCTGTATTCCCAAGTAAAAACAACAGCCTTACATGGCCTTTTGTGTGGTTTACTTTTTCTGTTCAGTTTACAGCAAACATATACATTTAACATTTATGAGGGCAAACCATTAGTGTATATTTATGAAATCATAACTGCAAAAACTTGCTACTAAAAATGATATTTAAGTAATTTTAGATAATGGACTGAATATAAAATAAACCACAAATTTACAATGAATGTTCTCCAACAGGGCATTAATGTATGAGGAAAGTCTGATAGAAGCAAATCTGTGACTTCCCAGCAGTGTAGTAAAACACTGATAAGCACAGACAGAATAAACAAGCAACTATCTGATTTTTTTGTTTACAATCACTAAACACAGCTATAAACTTGTGGTTAGACTGTTAGAAAGTGGAAGAAATAAAAAAAAAATGAAATAGAACTAAAACAAGTAATTGCAGCAATAATAGTTACAAGGACCATTCATTCCATTTCCCTCACTAACTGTAGTTCTTAGAAAGACGCTTTTAATGATGGTGGAAAAAAATAAATAGAATTAACACAAGTGACTGCAGCAGTAGTTACAAGATTGTGTGTGTGTGTGTGTGTGTGTGTGTGTGTGTGTGTGTGTGTGTGTGTGCCTCATGTGCAAGCAAGCTTGTGCTATGCAGGAGGAGAGTTGTATAGCTTTGCACTGTAAATGTCTAATATTACTTTTTGCTATCATTTATGTAACTCTTCATTCATTATGGTAAGACATCCAAGAACTAGCTGTAATTGCTGGGCATGTTTGTGTGCAAGCATGTGTTTATGCAAGAGACCTTGTGTGTGTGTATGCAGGTAGGTATGTGTGTCTGAATTTTTGCATATTTGTGAAAGACTTTCTGCACTTGCCTCTGTGTGTGTGTGTGTGTGTGTGTGTGTGTGTGTGTGTGTATCTGTTTATTTTGTAAATGACTATGTATGTAGGAGTGCAGTGTGTGTATTTATGCAAATGACTATGTCTGTAGGAGTGTGTCTGAATGTAGACATTTTTAAATACTCACATAACTTATATTTTGGAAGTCAAATATTTTTCCCCACAGCTACATGTTCTACACCAACTTTGACATGTTAGGAGTAGGAACTATTTTGCATCAAGGCTAAAAATATATACCTATAAATAAAACAAACACAAAATGTAACAGGTAGCTTGTAATATACATGCAATGATACTCTCCAGGGTGGGCTTTATTGTGTAATAACAAACCAACTAGAGGTGGGGATGGACTTTGTCAGCAGTCTCAGGCCTCACAACATCCTTGTGCCTGCCCCGGAGAACATTATTGCTTGGTTAAATGTTATACCAAAAACACCAAAAACATTTTTTGATAGTGCACAATGACATCAACACATTTGCAATGCTGTCATCTCTTTCCTTACTGTAATCTGTGTATATTTTGTGCTGTTCATTCATGCCTGCAGTGTGCTGTATAAAGCTAAGTATTCACTTGACTTGTTTTGAAAATGCTGAAGTATTTTGAAGTGATGTAAACATTTTGACATTCACAGATGGGTCCAAATTCAGGTCAGAATAGATATTCAGAACCTGAAAAACAACATTTATATAACAATCAGTTTACAGCAGAGGTGCAGCTGTTAGTTGTCTTCAGAATAAGGAATATATAAAAATCTAACAAAACATAAATATACAATGTTTTGGTGACTTCAGGCAGAAGTGAAATAAGTATTTTATATAAAAATTATAGTGTATTCCATATGTATGTGTAAAAAATGTTTTGTTTGTTTGTTTCAGTAAAATCCAAGATACAAATTATCTGATGCCTTTGGGGGATAGCATTACTATCCAAAGGGTATGTACTGAAGATTATGCCAGTATGTCAAACATTTTTAAAGATACAAGCATTTGTACACAGGATACAGAACGGGTAAAAACAATCAGTAGTTTTGGGAGAGTCCTGAAAATGCAGAGTACTGAAGGGGCAATACTGCCTGAGGCTCTGAAGATGAGGAAGTAGTAAAAATGGTGGATTCATAGAAATAACCCTTATTCTTTCCTTCCCATGAACACATACTGCAGTTGGATTACCTAATTCAGTACTGCCTCCATTTTCTTACTGCTATATAATGTTAATGGTGTCATCACACTAAGGGCTTTGAAACATGAGGTAAAGCCTTGTCTTGGCATTTTACAAGCATTGCCTTAATAGTTTACAATTACATTTATCCACAAGGAAATGCATTTAGTGATACAGGGTAATCCATTTTAAGGGTATGTCAAACATGTCTTCATATTTTAGAAAAAAAATGACAAACTATTTTTATTTCATCCTTAAGTTGCACTCTTCATTTGATGACATCAGTAGCAGGCACTATGTTCTTCTGTCCTATTGGCTCAAATGGATAATCAGTGACAAATGAGTTTGGAGCATATTACCGACTGAGTAAGCCAATCACAGGGAGAGGTGAAAGGATGAGTGAGTAGATAGTACTGGCTTTTATAAGCAGACTTTTATGTAGGGGGTTAATGGTGGATTTCCTTTTTGTTACAACTAGTAAACTGTTTTTGAAACAGGTGAGATGCTGTCATAAAATAAATTTAATATGCTTGCTTCTTATTTCATAATTAATACAGACAAGAGTTGTACACAGTATTGCTCTTTGATTTTAGTGCTAAAATTGCTTCACAGTTATGGAGTTCATCATACAGCATAATGTCACTGTTTCCTTGGCTGCTGTGTGGAAATACCGATGAGTTTCTCTTTGAGAAAAGGCCCTTTTCAATCAGTGTCAAATTAAGTCATGGCATATTTCTGACTTTGCCAGTGGTTTTTGCATACATTGGTGTGTAAATGTGACATTGTCTGCCAGGGGTGACATTCATCTTGTACTTCAGAAGTACAGAAGGCTGTCCTAATTAATTTTTGAAATGTCTGTGGTTTTCTACATTTGTGTGGTATAGTAGTTAGTTACTTGGTGCTGAGTGATTTATAAAGACCTAGACACTCGCCTGTCATAAACTAGCTAATGGATTAGATACAAAAGTAAAGATCAGTAAAGGAAATAGCATGTTTCAATCATTTGATTTCCCATATCCTGCTTTGAGGAAATAAAGTTCTCCTTCTTTTGATTTTTCAGATTTTGCCCTGGGGTGAACAAGATTCAAGTGCCATGTGTGTGTCACTGTTCACCCGATTTTTTTTTGCAGTTTTTGGTTCTAGAGTTAACAGAATTCAAACATTTATTCTTAGCACTTTAATCTGAACATGGAATGTTTGAGCTTTTAATATAAAATGACAATACTTTTTTAATACTGTATCCTCCTATATTTAAGTGTGTAAATTATCCATATGTTTAGGAACTAGCATGTAACAGCGCTGTCTATCATTATTGGACTTTGGTCTGCAGTGCTTCATTACAACAACATTTGCATGGTACAGACAAATGGATACCTAAATGTAACTCAGATGACCTAGGCTTGAATACTGGTCCTGAACTTACAGAAGCTGGCTGGGGGCAGGGTGGATGAGGGTGGAAACGAGCTGCAAAACACAGATTGAACTAACTTAGTGACTGGGTGGGCTTCTTGTCCAGCTGTACCCTCTGGGAGCCCTATTTCAAGTAGACAAACATGAATGGAAAGTAGAAGCAGGCTGTATGTAGCCTTAGGTGTGCATATCGTAGGAAGGACACATGGAACACACTGATAATGTTAATATGACACAGTAATGAAATTCTGGATTAGATTATATATTATGCATGGTAAAATAGCTATTTTATTGCAGGGAGTATTTTTTTCTCTTTTAAAACTTACTTCAGTCCTGGTTGTCCAGCTACACTGCACAAGATTCTGGTCATTTACTCACAGTATCAAATATATTAGAATTTTCATTCTAAGTCAGCTGCTATCTGTCAAATCATCCAGAATTATTTTCCAAGCAAGCAATTGCCATCACCATGGTCATCCATAAGAAGAGTCTTTTACCTATTACACAGGTAATGCTGCATGTCCAAAGTCACCTTCATCACCTCTGGACCTGACAAGGGGTGACATATTCTCCAGCTATGGTGCATACCCAGACCTGCTTCACACTCAAGCCTGATGAGCACAACCCTTAGAATCAAGCCTTAGACTAATGTAACAGATTTGGCTTGGTGAGATTCTTTACCTACATTTGTTTTAACAAGTTAGAAACTGCTCACGTACTGTGGAGATGGGTACAGCCGGACAAAAGACTTATACACTCTCTCCTGGATTTTCAAGGGCCAGTGAGACCTTAACTAATGTATTGGAATCATGGAACTTTCCAATACATAGGCTTCTGTCTCAGGATGGACCCACTACATAGTACCCTCCACTTTACAAAGAAAAGAGAACTTTCCCAGGACCACCCATGGGCTAGTCTGGGGTTATTTGCATTACCACACTGAATATTGTGATGCACCCATCCTCCCCACACTGGATTCGGGGATCTTTACCCAACTCCATTTTATTGGCTGAGGGCAATGGAGACCATCACCTTTCTTTTTGGAGCGGTGCTCTCCTCTGTACTGACCCATAATCAATAGTCACTGTATGCATCAAAACAGAAACTAATCATTGTTATGTTATGTGCCTCTCATGTGTCTCAGTCACATTTGTAAAATGGTAAATCATATGGTAGATGTCAGAGAAGTATAACAGACAAACTGAGGCAGAACATTAATGGGCTTTGTGTAGGTGTTCTATGATGTTGCCTTGCACACAACACATGATGGGTGCAGACTGCACTTATTTAAAGAAAATAAACAATTTAGTGCTCATAAAATCTATTTCCCATTGCCATTCCTCATATTACCTACATTTGCACTCTGTGTTATTACAGACCAATGATATGCCCTTGACATCAGACACTTATGTGTATTACTGTAAATGTGAATTTAAACAAATTCATAGTAGATGTATGTATATGGTGGGCAAGATATACAAATGTTTGCTGAGCCATCGTGTCTGGTGCCGGCCCCTGATCTAGTACTCTGTCCCCTCAGCTCTTTAACTCAAGAGAAAAATGTCTTTCTTCTTCTTCTACTTCTAAACTGTGGCAAATGGCTTGCTACAGCTTACCACACACACACTTTCAGTGCTTGTGCTGGTGTGTTTCTGTACCAGCATTCAGAAATGCCAGTACAGAAAAGACTGCAGGACCTGTACTTCCCAATCACCCCCTCTAACACCTTGCACTTGGGGTGGTTCCCCTCCCCCCTTGGTATACTGCTGTATTTATGTTTGCATGTTAGAAGTACAGCTCTACATACCTGCTATACTGTGCAGAGGATGCCATGTCAATCTGTGAGTCATATATGTGGCAGAGGTGCAGCATATGTAACGTGAGCATTTATACAGGTTAAGGCGTACTTCATTTTAGTTTACTGTACTTTTGTATTGTTTATAAAAGGAATTAGTTATGTTGTGTTTATACAGTCACCTGGCTGTTACCGCATTGATGAAGTGTTCCTTTTGTCTGACGTTCATTTTGTCTGACTCAGTGTTAGCTTCTGCTTTTCTTAACTTTTGCTGCTGCTTTGTAAGTTTTCCAGCTAGTTGTGGTCAGGTGCTAGTTTTCTACAAATCAGCGGTAGTTGCTCTGTGGCAGAAAATAAATAGCTACTGTATTCTGGAAATAGTATTGACTGAAGCCCTGGCTGATTTTCTACTGGTTCTTTCATTTTCTTTGTTTGGATAAACAGTGCTAAGTATCACCTGTTTGCTACCTTAATGTAAAGACTTCAGAAGGCTATGTTTATATACTTGCCTGTCTGTTACTACATTGTGAAAGTATTTCTGGTATCTGATACCGTGTTATCCACTGTTTTTCTAGATTTTGCTGCTTTTTTCCAGATAATTTTGGCTGCTTTCTAAGAGCCAGTGGTAATTGGTCTGAAGCAGGGCATAAAATATTGCTGTGTTCTATAAGTAGGCTCTTCCAGATTTATTGTGTATTGCCAGAAATATCAGCTCACCACAGGTTAGTGTCTTACATATTTCCTGCTAAGGTAGATGCACTGTGTTTATATATTCAGGGTCATCCTTAGGCAAGTTGGACCTCTTTGGCCCAATAGGGCTCCACTGTCTCAAGGGGCCCTACACAAGACTATGAAAGAGTCATTATGCTTTTTGTACTCCAGATATTTGCCTGAGAAATACTACAAGAAAATGTAAAAAGCATTTTCCTACTGGCAGGCTTGCTCCCATAGTAGTTATATGTCTAGTTAGTACAGTGGACATTTCCCATCATGCATTTCTTTAGTGGCTAGTCCAGTATTATTTGTAACTGCAGATTCAAGCCTCTTTCATGTCTCACGGTGTTAGATAAGACTAGTCTTAATTTGAAGACTGATCGAAAGACATTGTTTTATTTTGCTTTTCTTGCTCAGATGGAGTTTGATTGGTTGCTAATTTGTATAGTTACAAGAAATAAATATGAAACAGTCAATCAGTATCAGACAGTCTGAAAACAAACACTAGTAAGCATAAAAAAAAAAGATATTATGATAAGAAGCCACTTCTGATCCTTAGGAGTTCTGACAAAATATTAACAGTTCAGCTGTGTGGCAGAGAAATGCTTGCTTCAGTTACAGATAGAAGCAAAATAATCCCAGAGAAGTAAAATCTGAGGTATGTTCTGAGAGGTGAGAGGTAGAAGTAGATAGAAAAATGATTTGCTTAACTTAAATGGGGGAAATGTACAAAAAACAGTTTGACTCATAATATTCCTGGAGTATCATAGTTACAGAGTCACATGCAGAAAGAGGGAGCAGAAACTTAAAACTGGAAAATTGAGGGAATGAATTGGGCTGGGGAGGAGTCTTCGGGAAGTGCATATCATAAAGAGCTGAATAAACTGTCGAGGTTTTCCATGCCCTCCCTACATCCATGTGGAATTCCTTAAAGCATTCTGATTTCCCTCCATGTGTGAAACCATATGCTTACTGACTACTCTAAACTGTTCTTGCATGTAATCCTTACTGTTGCCCTTGTGATGGGAGTGTAAAAAATCTACATGTATTAATCCACTTACCCAGTTTAGCAAGTAACTAAATAAAAATATACCTTCAGAAACAGTTATAGGTGAGATGGTGTGTGAGTAATACCATTTCTAAGGAGAGGACTGACATTAGCACTGTTACCGCATTCTGATGAAGTTTAACAGTTTGATGTGGTTTTGTGGAAACATATTGACTGTAGGAAGATGTGAGAATTAACTCATTAAAGACAACGACCTTTTGGAACAAGTGCAGAAGATAACTGGAAGCCAAATAAGGAAGATACGGATAATATGAAATAAACATGTATAATGAAACTTAAATATTCTTAATACTGTCTTTGACCCCCTCCAGTCTTCCTACAGCCATTAATTGCAAACTTACTGACTCATTTGCCAGTACTTCCTGGTGTACAAGAACACTGGTCATGGGAGGTGACAGCTGGGGACTGTAATGAGTAAGAAGATTTTTCCAGGTTTCATGTTTCAGAATTAGCCTGCTTCTTAGCAGGCATGGTCTGCTTGGTGCTGTCTGCAGCACCATCTAAAGATGTCAGAGTAAGTAGGGTATTTATTTATTTAAAGTTTGTTAACCAAGGTATAGCATTCATCCACTCAGACAAATTTCAGGCCAAGCATGGCAGAAATGCAATCAAAGAAACAACTTTAAACCATATCTATGCAACAATGATAACATAAAAGCAAGCATCCAGATCGAGAGATAAAATGGTGTAAGAATGGAGAGATGAAATCAGCAAGCAAAGGATAGTAGCACTGCAGGAACTGAATTCATCCACAATTCTTGATGAGAACCTTCATGTGGTGAACCCTGTTTTCACAAAATCTCACCAAGATGACACTGATATATAGACTTTTATACAGCATATATCATGGAGAGAGGTAGGTTAAAAAATAAAAAAAAAACAGATGGTCACACAGGTCCCAGGATAAAATAGTTCCCAATTCTGGTGCACACACTGGTACAAGGACTGGGGGAAAAAAGGCTGTATAAAATCCTCAGGATGCAGTAACATTCCTACAACATGTTTAGGCCAGGGTCAAGGGGAAGATGCCCCCCCCCCTCCCACAGGTTGTAGAAGGAGGAAGTAGTCTACAAAACAAAACACAAACATTGACAGGGCAAAAAGATCCATGAAGATAACAACATGGACTATTAAGGATATGAAAGAAATTATGTATTGTTACTATTATGCAAAAAACCTAGAATCGACAGATATAAGGTATTTTGAATGAATAAAAGAGAAATTAGAGGAAAGAAAAACACTTTCACAAGAAAAATTGTCAAATTCTTCAAAGAAAAATATGAATGTGTTAATACAACAGCTTCATGAAAAATATTACATAGATGAAGGAACTTTGGGATGCCTGAAAAAGAAGCAACAGAGAAGGTGTGAAAATGTAAAGAACAGAACCTAGAGATTTTGGAAAGGTATAAAAAAGAAACAATGACATGGAAAATAAAAAGAGATCTGGTATGGTGAAATATTTATGCAAAGGAGAAAGCCAAGCTAATCAATACAACAAACCAGCTCCAAAAATATTTGAGGATAAATACATGCAAGGGCACCTAGCTATGAAATATTTCACAATACAAAAATAAGAAAACAAAGGAGGAATGTAGCAAAGAAGATTAGATAGATAGAAATGGAAGTTATGGATTATCTGTGAAGTGAAAGATTTATTATGGAGAATCCAGCATAGGTAATGTTGCAGCAAGATGGACTGATGTGTCCTCAGATTAAGGAGGAACAGTTAGAGCAGGAGGAATCTGAAGAAGATTTGACACATGATGCTCTGGAGCCTTCTGTAGGAGAGTGATATGAAAGTTGAAGTTGCACAGCAAATCAGGAAACAGTGACAACTTTTGACACAGGTAATGTTGGAGAGTGATGGGCCAAGGGGTTCCCATGTGAAGGGGCAGCAGATGAAGCAGGATGCATCTGAAGAGGATATGTCACAGGAAGATTTTCTGGAACTTTCTCTACATTACTCACAGGAAACAGAGAGCAAAGAAGATACTCTCAATCTAGAAGAAAATGATTTAATAGAAGACCTGCTTGATTTAATAGAACTAGCTTTACATATTAAGACAGATGAAAGAAATAAATTACAGAAATTGAAATAGAATATATTACTGTACAAGTAAACTAATAACAGATAAAGTGCTACCACAAAAATGTAGAGTAACAAAGAAAAGGAAGGAATGAGTAAAATACCACCATGGAAGCATCAAATAGAGAAAATTATAAAGCAATTAAAACAGGAAGTGTCGCTGTTAGACAAGGGAACAGATAATACTTAGAACGATATACATACTAAAAGCAATGCGCAGTATCAAGACAGAACAAGACTTATCATATACTATTGACAGTAATAAACTGAAAATATCAGCACAGGCAGAGAAACTTAGAATGTATGCAATTAAATATAAAGGAAATGTACAAATATAAAGGAAAAGTACAAAATAAGCAGTTCATTGGTGCCCCAAAACGATTCTATTAAGAATTGGGAAACAGAACAAAAGGTATAGAAAAAACACTAAAAAAGAAGAAATAGGCACATTTTGGAGAAGTATTCATGAAGACCCTGATGAACATAACAAGGACGCTGAATGGGTAGAAGAATTAAAATAAACAGGAAAGAGCTGTAATGTAGGGGATGTGAAATGGAATGAAGTATCGGCCAGAGAAATTGAGACAACATTAAGAAAAGTACATAAATGGAAAACCCCAGGCCCAGATGCAGTACCTAGCTTTCCCCGAAAAGCATTAACAGCAGTACATAATGATTCAGCCCTGAGTAAGAATTAATGACATGCATATCATTGACTGCCACCAATCTGGTTAACAGCAGGAAAAATGATACTCCTCCTTAAGGCTGAACCTGCAAGCCATCCTAAGAAGTACAGACCAATAACTTGCTTTTGGCAATATACAACCATACCTCTCATCTGTACAGATTTTCAGAGAATGTCTAGATTTTTGCCTCATATTTTTGGTTTGGTCCTCATAAAATGTTGGTTTGCTGGCAAATCATTGGCAAAGCATTTAGAACTGAAGTCAGAAAATAATGACAGACATTTGAGTTTCAGAATTAATACCCTTCAGAAAATGCTATTATATCAACTTTCTATGTTTGTGTGAACAGTATTTAAAATTGTCCTTATTTTTTGGCCTTTGTCCCTCCATTATTTATGGTTTTGTCCAGATTTCTTGCTCTAAGAGGTTGAGAGGTATTTGTACAACTATATACTGAAACTGATGCAGATAAAATGTATAGTCATTTAGAAAAAACTCAGTTATGGCAATATAAGAAAAGGGTAAAAGAAAGTAATATGGAATAAAGGATCATTTGTTGCTAAATGAAGCCATAATTCAGAATTGTGAAAATGGGAAGAATTTAAGTATGACATGGATAGATTAAAAAAAAACATTTGACAGCATCCCACATTCATGAATAAAGGAGTGCTTACAGATGTATAAGATACATTATACATTGACCAATTACATAACAGTGACCATGAAACAGTGATAAACCACTTTGCAGTTGAGCCATGACAAAGGGCAAATTATTATTCCAGGGATAAAAATTCAAAGGCAGGTTATTCCAGGGTGATTCTTTTTTACCACTGCTGTTTTATTTTGCCCTTAACCTATTAAGCTGTTTGCTTAACAGATTAGGCTATGGTTACAATTTGGATCCCAGAAAACAACCTTGTTTAAAGACTTCTATTCATCTTTTTGTAGATGACTTAAAATAGCATAGTTCATGGGATGAGGAGTTGAAAGCACAACTACAAATGGTTAAAACTTTCTCAGATGATATAAGAATGGCATTTTTTTCTTGATAAAAGTGCAAAAGTAACATAAAACAAAAAAACTGCAACACCAAGAAAATGTTAACCTGGAACAGTAATGTGATATAAAGGAACATGAGCAGAAGGGAGTGTATAATATTTGGGAACATTTGAAGGATCAACAATAAAACATTAACACATGTGAATAAAACTCACAAAGGAATATTTCAGAAGACTAAAATTAATATTAAAAACTGCCTTACCATCTAAATTCCAAGCTATAAATCAATTTGCTCTTACTGTTTTAACTTAAAGTCTTTGTCTGATCAGCTAGCCCCAAGTTATTGGATTGATCGGGCATGACAATAAGAAAAATACGTTATGCTTATCAAATGATATATAAAAATCAGAGTACACCAAGATTATATATTCCTTCCTTTGAAGGTGGTATAGGCATCTTTGAAACTGATTACATGTATAGATCTTCTGATGTGGAACTGCATACATACCTACTGACCTTATCAGATCCAAACGTAGTGAAAGTTTTAAAATGTCAGAAGAAGTCTAACATGACATATTTGCTTAGTTTAACAGCAGGAATGGAAATCAAACCAGAAGTCAACTGACTGGAATTATAGGCCCATAAGTTTGACTAGCCTCATCTACAAGGCCATGGAAAGAATCATTATGGCCCTTATTAACAAAGCCGAAGTTAATCTCCAAACTCTGGACCCAACTCAGCTCAGATTCATTAAAGGTAGATCATGCACATTAAACATGGTTGACTTCTTCGAGAAAGTCACCAAGGCCCTGGATGAGGGAAAGACAGAGTATAGCACCTATCTTGACCTAGCCAAGGCATTTGACACAACTCCCCACTCTTGTATTATATGGCAACTCTCCCAGGTGGGAATTAACCCCTACATTACAAGATGGGTAGCCAACTGGCTTATCGACAGAGCATATCTGTCAACATGGATGACTTCATCTCTAGCAAATTATCAGTCACCAGTTCCATGCTAGGCCCCTTACTGTTTGGAATTTATTTCTCAGAAGTTCAGGCAAACTTGAATGGCCTGTGGCTGACCAGGTTCACTGACATTTGCAAATTGGGAGTAATCACTGAGTCCTCCAACAATGTTAATATACTGCAGACAGGGTTAACACAGACAAATTATTGGTGCCAAAGCCATGGATTAAAGCTAAATGCAAAAAAAATGCATTAATATTCCCTTTGGGAAAGCTGGCATCCATGCTAATTACATTATAGACAGCACCCCCCTCCCCAAGTGTATACCCAGTGGTATGTGATCTGGGTACTCAGGTTGTTAGCAACCTGAACTTTGACCACCAAGTGCCCACAGTACCCAGGAAATCCTTCTATGTGGCAAATCATATAAGCAAAGGCATCACAGCTAGATCTAAAGATGTTATAATGCCATTATAATCAGCCATTATCAGACCAGTAATTGAGTACAATGTTCCCTTTTGCATGTACCTCACCAGACACCTGTGACAATTGGAGTGACCACAGAAGATTTTCACCAAGAAATTGCAGGGTACATGAAACAAATCTTACAAAGAAAGACTGAAAGCCCTGTCACTGTATTCTGTCTCCTACACGTTGCTAAATGATGACTTGTGCCTTGCTTACAGGTTAGTCTCTGACCTGGCCCTGATAGAAATGCTATACATTTATAAATCAAACTGCACGAGGGTCACTTACTCTAGGGATTTTAACCTAGCCTCTGACATGAACAGGTCATGCTGGAGAGATAGATACATCTCCCAGAGACTGCCACTTCTCTGGAACAAGCTTCCAATTCACATGAAACAGAGCACATCAGTGGCCCTCTTCAAAAGCAAGATGGGTGGATGGGTGACCACAAATTTATTCCTGGGGTGGCACACATGTCTCTCCTGGACAGAGTAAGTCAGTATTAACTACCATAGACCCTTACCTCTGCAACCTTCTCTCACCTAACCACTGACAGTTGGAGTAACTTGGGATAAATATGGCTAGGCTTGTAAGGGCTCTAGGGCTGTTAGCCTAGTAACCTTCTGTGGACCTATGAACCTATAGACAAATGTAAGACAGCAAATGAGCATGTTAAAAAACAAAAGCCATATAAGGAGAAGGTCCTCTGGAAAAAAATGTGGAAAATCCATAAATATAGTGACAGGTACACAAATCTCTTGGAATAACCTCATATTGACCAAAATGTGATGCAGGAATGGTTAAGGAGAGTTGAACTGAATCCAAACGGTGAAAGGTTAATATTGGCAGCCCAGGATAGTGGACTACATATACTTTGGTTTACAAAATCCATTGAAAAGGTCGGAGAAACAGAAAATGCAGGTTTTATAAAAAAGAACTGGAAACAGTCACACATCTTGTTTCTGGGGTGATACACTCATAGCAGAGGACCTACATAATGAAAGGCACAATAACGTGGGAAGACTGTTCCACTGAGGATTGTACAAACACTAGAATACAGAAATAGCTGAGAAGCACTGGAAACATGAACCACAAAGAATTATAGAGAATGATGAAGTGTACATCACATAGGATCACCCATTATGAAAAATCCAAAGACATATATGTGGGAAAACGAGATATAGTAGTCCATGAAAAAAGACAAAAGTAGCACTGAGCACTGAAATTGTTAAACCCAGTGATTATAGTGTCTTACGTACAGAGAGGCATGAAAGCAGAAATATCAGGATTTCTAGGCAGAAATGACAGCAATGTGGAATAAAGATAATTAGATACTTCCAACAGTATTAGGAGTAATGGGTCTAATAAAAAAGAATTTACAGTCATACTCAGATATAGCACCAGTGCATGTATCCTCATATGAATTACAGATGGAAGCAATTCTGGAGACATTGCGGATGCTGAGAAAAGCACACTTGGTTAACATCAAAGACTGAAACAATATTAAATTAGTGAACTCTAATCGTATCCTATCTTTGGAATGGGGTCCATTCCCATTATGGTATTAGAATCCAAAAAGATTTGGGGAAATTAAATTGAGAGTTATAAGTCAGGATAATATGTATCATAAAACCATATATGATACAATAATTAATTCAGTAAAATTGGTAAGAAGAGTAACTGTATACCATCACAACATCATATATAATGTTTCTATGAAGAAAATAATATAGAAAGAGCGATGTATCTGCAGTAAATACTACTGTAGGATATGGGATGAGAAGGAGAGTGAGGCATCAGTCAAATTAAGGAAAAGAAGGGAAACAGAAAACAGAGAAAAAGAAAAAAATGCTGGAGGGAGACAAGAGGGGGATTGTGTAGCTGTCTTCTAGTTAGATCCAGGAGATCCTGGCAGTACATGTTTACTAGTAAGCTGAGCCACCTGAAGAAGCAGCATACATGAACAGGGTCCCAGTGGACCAAACAGGCCCCATTTAATGTATCTGAGTGAGTTAAGCAGACCCTTAGAGAGGAACTAGAAGAAATGTTGGATCTATTTTTAACATTTCATATGACAACATATAAAGCAATAAATATACACATTGTTTTATATTTTGCACACAGCAATAGCACGTATTCTGAAGACAAAAAACAAAGTAAAAACACAGGCCAAAATAGGCTTTGAGTACAATTAATCCAAAGCACTTAGGCAAGACAAATTCCAAGGTTTTTATTGTCACAGCATTTTAACAAAAAATACACAAACAAAACTCTAATCAATTCATTAATATAAATTTTTAAAAATGAATTTTTTAACTAACTTTCACCAAAATTAAATCTTTTAAAATCTATTTGTCATATTTATTAAATGAATTCATACATAAAAACATAATTATATAAATCTTTTTATGCAACTTATTGATTAAAAATAAAAAACATGTTTTAATTGTTTTCCTAATAAACTTATTTCTTTATGTTTTAATACAATTAAAAAATTTTATTGTTTTTAAAAAAATTCCTATCAATAAACATTTCTTAAAATGACAAATTATAAATAAAAAGTGTAATGTTAAAAATAAAATTTTAAAGACTTAAATATTATGGTAAAACTTAATTGAATAAAAATTTTAAACATTAAAAAAATGTAAACCAAATATATATTTGTGTAAATATTTTTTCATATAAACAAATACTTAAAACATAGTAAAAGTGTCATGTACAGACAATCTAACTATAAATTCTAAGCCTAAAATTACTATCAAGTCTTATAATACTATTAAACATTAAAATCTTTATAGCATAGGGCCTAATCTATATATACTATTCTCATTTGCCAACACCTCCTCTCATCTTAAGTGCATCTTTCAAATTGTTCTAAATTTTGTTCCTAACTTATTCTAATACCCAAAATGTCTTTTGCCAACAAACTTAATTTTTTGTTCTCCTTCCATAAATTTCTCATAAAGGTTTGTTAGTTCAACTGTTTTTTTCTAAAAACTTTTAAAATTGTTCATAAGTTTTACAAATTGTTTTAAAACTCTTTTGATTTTGCCAAACTTAAAAAATGTGACTTTTTCTTTTTTTACACCTTTAATAATACATTGTTACATTCCATAATTTCAAAATTTATTGTATATTGGCCTTGATTTTTCATACTTTAAGTTGTCCTAAATTATGAAATCCTGTGGTGATCCACCTTTTCCTAATTTACATTTAAAACAAAAACAATTCTCATCAATAAGGACATTGTTTGCAAACAGCCTAGCATTTGATGGACCAAGAACTGTTTTCCAAGTCAATTACTGATTTCATAATGTGGGTTGTTAAGAGGTTGTACATTCTGTGGAGATTGTTGAGTTGAACAGTTTGTGTTTTTGGTGAAAGCACTGTGAGATTGTTTATTGGTGGCCTGCAGCAGCTGAAACACAGCAGGAGTAGCAGAGCTCAGTTGAGTTGCTTTAAGAAAATGATTTATCACTTGAGAAATGACAAGCAAATGAGCCAGGAGTTAAAGCTAAAAAAGAGAACAGGCTTTGCCAGTGCTTGTCGCTTACTGAATGCTTTGCAAACTCAGGAGTACCAGGGCACTGAAGGATCAACAAAGATTGCACTTTTGGTATGTGAGCTGCTGTTGCTGACAAAAGAATCAGAGTTCATTGTAACAAAACTAGAAGCAAAACACCTTTTTCAACTAATGATTCACTATGCTGCAAAGCTTTTGTACAAAATTACACACAACTGCAAAGTTTTCTTTAAAAACACTTAAAGGACAAAAATAAAAACCAATGTAGAAACAAAAAGCAAAAAATTACACAACAAACTAACAACTAAATAAAAATACAAAATACATTAAATTATTCACAGAACAAACAATGCATAAATAACTCAGATGGAAATTGAATATCTTTTATTAATAAATTAAACAACAAGAAAAGGCAAATCAACTTGAAAATTGTAGAAACACTATGCAATAAATTCAAAAAAGAATATGTTAAAATTCATTCTTAAATTCCAGAAACAATTGTATATTAAAAGCTTCTAGATTATAAGATAAATAATGAAATTAAAAAAGAAAAGATATCTGAATGATATGTTTTCTCTTTTATAACCTAAATTATGTAATATATTTTATGTTTTGAAGAAAAAAGATTTACAAGAATAAAAGACAGGATTTTAGGAAAAACATTACTTTAATACAAACAGTTTGGAAACAAACAAAATAAATACAACAAACTTAAAAAATAATGTGGCACAAATGTGGCAGGGATTTTCAATTACACAGCCCAGAAGAAGAGATGATGGAAATTAAGTAAAAGTCAGGCCAACAATATAAGAAGGTATAGACAAAAGATCCAGAACCAACACCATAGCCATAAACTGAGCAAGGAACAGAGGCAGGCGGAAGTGAATTTTGAGAAGTGGCAACAAAGAGTAAGAGCCAAAAATGCACCAAGGTGTAAGAAAGGGCAATAAACGAATATGGGAAGGAAGGGACGAACATGTACTATTAAATGATATGAAATTTGGGAAATGTTCACGATATACAATTGTTTTTTATTTATTATGTATTAGGATTACACATTGTTCACTAAAAAAAACAATATATTCCAAAAAATTATTGATATTCCAAAAACAATATTAAGGCTAAAAAATTTAAAACTATTTTTTAATTTGAACATCTGTTTCAAAGGAAAGGAAAGGACTATATGATTATTTTGAAGATTTGATGAACTAGAAATGGGAAAGAAAGAAATTAGAAAAAAAAATTGGAGAGAAAGAAAATGTAAAAATTAGAAATTAGAAGAATAAATAAAATTGAAAAGATTATAATATTATGGAATTGAAACCTGATGATTAAAAAAAAAGATCCTGATGATAGTATTAGGGTAGTCCTAATGTACCAGTAGTAATATATATAAGCTATATTATGATCCTTATGTAACAATAGTCCTGGTAATGTTGTAGAGATTAATAGCTTAGTGTCATGCTATTTACAAGTTGATGCATAACATGTTGGTATATACATTTATAAATCAATTATTAATTATACAATAATTTATAATTACTACACTATTTATGACTCCCATTATTTTTTGGGCAGTTAAAACCCACCAACTTTATTATTGCAATTTAGACCTACCTGTGAGGCTGGGGCAAACACTATTTAATTTTCTCCACAAGTGGACACCAAGACATTGAAAAAATTTGAATGGTTGGGGATTTTAGGCCTTGTAATAAAGGAAAGGAGAGGAGTTCCTAAGGAGTATTGGGAGAATTGAAATTTGAGTGGGATTTTTAGTTTTAAGATGTTTTAATTGATAATAGATGCATATCCCATCATACCAATTGACAAGACATGACATGACACAGTTTAAAACACAATGACACAATACAAAGAATTTTAGGAAACAATACACACTAACAATTTATTCTTTTTAATAAAATCCTCTCCAATACAATTATTTTTTTAGGGTGAGAATTGTTCTGCAGGTAGTAGCTAACCACCCATTTACCTGTGATATGGGATTATTGTGTTATATATTTACATTTAACACTGAAAATGTACACACATACACTACCAATGTATAACTTACAGATGACATCTGTATTATGAGGGGAGTGAAGAGAACTCCAACTCAGAAATTTGTTACATCAACTCAAGTACGGATTTTTGAAGTTCACAAGCAATATTAGTGATGATAACTTGCACTATCTGGATGTTTGTTTAAAAAAATGTTTTGTTTTATACAAAATGAAACTCTAGGTTATTTTGAAATTAAATTTTTTGAACAAGTATTTTTGAACATGCCCCCTCTATTCCAAGCTGCCCAAAGAAAGAAAAAAAAGGGGGATTGAAGGGCAGCTTAATAAGAATGTGTAGATGTTAAAGTGAGAAAGAAAAAAGAAAGAGGTTGCTTTTTTTAAAAAAATATTTGAGGGTGAAAGAGGCTACCCCACAATTGTTTGAGTCGTTAGCCTTGAGCAGGAAATCTGTAGGAAAGAAAAATATTTCCTTGCAGGAGAGAGGAGAGAGGAGAGTGACTACAGAGAACATGAACAACAGCCAAGAGGGCCAAAGTAGGCATTTATTGCAGTGAAAGCAGAGTAGTAGAAGATAGAAGAGATAAATATTGGAAAATTTTTGTTGGCATCTAATGAATGAAGCAAGCAAACGGGGGGGGCAAACCACAGTTATTAGGGGAAGGAGATGAATGAAAAAAAAGTTTTTTTTTGAGGCTAATGTTAGCAAAAGAACATGTAATTTGTAAACAGATGGAACTTAGATTTTTGGTATTATGAATACTATGATAAAATTAAAAAAGTCCGTTATTTTTTATTTTTTTTTTTTATTTCAATGCACTAGTGGGTTACAGAGGTAGTCTAGGTGGATGAATTATTGTATTTTACATTACATTTTTATTTTATTTTTATTTTTTGTTGTTGGTTTGGTTTTGGTGTAAACAAAAAATAAGAATAGAAGGTTTTAATATAATAGCAACATTTAAATGTTTAAAAATTTTAAGAAATGTATTGTACATGTTCAATTTTATTCCAACAAGTTTATATTGCAATCAAAAACTAACTAGTTTTATTTAAGTATTTATGTATTCCTGATACCTAATCTGAAATAGACTTAAGATTAGGAAGCCAGCATGGAGGGAGGGTAGAACTGATAAGTGGGGTGGTTTAGCTGATGGACCACACAGAACAGTTCATACTGGACCTCACAATTGCTAGGGATGGGCCTGATATATAAATGTGTTGTTTTCTAGGCTCTAGATTACATGTAGATAAGGAGAACATTATATTTACTGCCTTCTGTATTACTGAGAGCTTCTGCAAGTTTGAAATTAACTTTGTGCATATAGTGTTGTATTAATGGGTTTTGTCATGCAAACAAGGTGTTTTCAACTGCAAGAAAAATCCTAGACACGCCTTGTTTGTTCCTAAAGGCATTATTCAGTTTGTCATTATTACTCTTTTCATGAATTACATAACATGGTATGTTACGTACTATACAGGGCTGCAATGTGGGGATCAGTTAACTGTCATGTGAACTGGATTGTCTCTTACTGCTAGGAAATCTTTTGGCTGGCCTGTACCTGATGTTGATGTTTCCTGGTTATTGCCTTGACATGGATATCCTACTTTTGAGTATAAGCAAGGCGTAGCCCTTGTGGTCCTCACAGATTCTTCCTACTGTAATAGTTACCACATTTTTCCTTATGTCTTCTCTGTGTAGTGGATATGGCCTATGAATAAATTATGTCATAACACCACCTTTTCTACAGTACCTGGTATGACTCTTTCTCATGCAGTTAATGCCTGTGATGTTGTGTGCTTAGTAATATTAATCCAGTCCTTCTGCAGTTTTGCTCCTGAGGTTCTTCCATGCAATGATGCATCTGAAAGAAACATGCCACCATTAGACAATTTCTCCTCACAACACCATGGAGGATAAAACAATATGAGCAGTGTCCCCTGTTCTGCTCACATAACACCATGATAACTCACTGGTTCCCTTTTGCTGGATGTAAGCCAACATGGATGCTGTATCATGTTATCCGCACACTGGCCATTGTCTGTCCCCATTTGCTGCATGTTTCACTGTCTCAGACACAATTTGTGCTACTCCCTGTACACTACTCTGCATTCCACCCTTTACCATCCATGTACACAGTATAAAAGGTTGTTGTTTTGCATATAACTATAGTTGCTCTTGTTTCACTGAGTGGCTTTCTCGGCCTATCTCTGATGCACCACTTCAATGCGGCTTGGTCATCCTCTTCCTGATGCATATATGCCGTGGCTACTGTTATCTCAGCATACTGTACAGCAGGACAGCACAGCTTCCCCATGCTACTGCTTTTTGCTCTTTCCGCTGCCTTTATGTGTATATGTCTTGACTGTATGGCATTATAGTATGTGTAGGGCTATCAAATAAAACCCTAGGTACCTCACAGTAAGCCTGCCATTTTTAATAAAAGAGTTGGCATCAGGATTGTTTTAAATGCTTTGAAATGCAAAGGCAAGTCTTCTAGGTGTTTAATGACATGACTAGGACTTTCCCTGGACTACAGTCTGATGATCAGACACCCTTCTGTAACTGTTTTCTCTGCAGATATGTCTGAGAGTTAAATTCCCATACAGGATCATTACACAGACCCAACTGCTGGAAAGCATAGGCATGAGATGGCCACTGTCTGAGATGCAAATCTGGATGCATAGACTATTAAGTGTAGTTCATGAATTATGTATAAACCTAATTATACAGCTGCTGACCATTGGTCTGCAGGTTGTTCTGGATTCTAAAGTTGTGCCCTCAACCACATTTGAAAGGTTGTATTCTAGACTTTGACATGTTGCTATTTGTAATGATGCAGAATGCTCATGTGGTTGATCAAAAGCAGACCCAAGTTTGAACCTGTCCCACCTCATATTGTCTTATTAAATGTCAATGTCATTTGAAGCCCTTCTGTACGGCACCCCAATCCATAGTTTCATTCATTTTAATATACTCATTTTGAAAGAAGTTAATCGGCAAACTTGCCTTACCAAGAACAACATACAATACATACTCTAACTACTTCCAGCTTTTAAACTGAATTCAATAAAATCCACACCACTCGCACACCACTCAGTGCTTCCACATCTTCACCTTTAGAATCATTCTTGCTACCATTTTACCACAAAATAATCTCTGAAACAGAAATCAATACACTAGTGCATTCCATACTGAACAACAGCCCACCCCGCTCCAATGGCCTCTTTCAATGTTTTTTTTTCCAACAAATCTTTATTAAATTTTCACACATGACATAGAAAATCTTACATTTATACAAATGAAAAACAAACACAACACCACTTTAGTCACAAACCGTATACATCACAGACACCACTGAAACAACTGTAGCTGCAAACATTATACATCACTTGTAAACCATCCAGTCATTCCCAGTTAAGCATTATATGGCTCATTCAAATCCTGCCTCTTAAACCTTGTTCTTGCTCTGCATATACTGTTCCCACAATTCCCATTTTGCCTATGTAGTTTGCTCCCTACCTTTTGTAAAGATCCCAATTCCAGTTGTTTTATCTCTGTTAATATATTCACTGCTTCTAATAAAGTTGGTATAGACTTTGATTTCCATTTTCTAGTAATTGCTTTTTTGGCAGCCACCAAAATTAGACTCAGCAAGGCTTTACTATGCCTAGACAATTCTGATTCCACATCATAACTCAAAACAAACATCTCCCAAGTCAGTCCAATCTGCTCACTCAGCATCTCTGACAGAGTGGTCTGCAAGGAATCCCCAAAGTATGCCAGCCCATTACACTCCCAAAAAACATGTTTCCAGCCACTTCCCTACTGCCCATCCCACCTCCAACACTTGCCATCCACCTGAGGAAAAATTCCTTGGAGTCCATCTGTGGTGTAAAAACACCTATGCAAACACTTCCAGGCAAAGATCCCAAATCCTTTAGACTTTGCTGCATATTTGGGAGATAAACATATATCCTTCCACTGTCTCTTTGTGAACCGCTTATCCAGTCTCTCTTCCCAATCCCCCCCCCCCCCCGGCTCCTCTGATTGATTCTTATAATTACCATGTAGGATTTTATATGATTTAGTAAATATTCCTTTTTTAATGGCAGCTTCTGTTCTAGATTCTATTAAAAACTCCACCAGTGCTTGTCCTTCACTCAGGAGCCCCCAATTTCTCTCTATCTGCCCACACTCTAATATCAATCCCTAATAGGGAAGGCAATTGTCAACCCACAGTCCAAATAAATTCTTGGCCTCTTCCAATTCTATTAACCCCCTTATAGTTATTTTTATTTATTTTTTTTAAGTTTGATGACCGGTGAAGTCCACTGGGCCAAGAAGAGCCCGTTTTCAGTGGAGGCCTAGGAAGAAAAGCTCCACAATAATTGTAAGTTACATTTCACATGTTACAAAAGGACATAGTTCATACAGCTAATTAAACATTTACAGATAAGCTCCATGATATTTGCAATTGGCTTGTCACACTGTTACAAAAATGAAAACACATAATTCAATACAGAAATTTCAATATTTACATAAAGTGAATATTTTAGTTATAAACTCAGTTGTAGGTTTGTCATTTCAAAATATATAGCTACTAGCCATTAGTAGGTTGGGAAAATATTATGCATGGAGAGGGTAATAGTAGATTTGAGATTGGAGAGTATAGTACAATAGATATTAGAAAGAAAATGATTTTTTAGTAGGGGAGGGATTGTTTTAGATGGGATGAAGTAAGAGTAGAGGTAGTTGGATGAATCAGTGCAAGGTGGAATGAGGGGGGAGGGGTTTAAGTTGGAGCGTGTACCCTGGTTCCAGTTTCCCCAATAAATGCCAGCCCTGTCTTGCCTATTATCTGTATCCCTGACCACAGTCTTCCCTATTGGCAACCCCACCCTTTTCCATGTTTTTTAAAGAAATATACAGAGATCTCATATTACAACACAGTCAGTACATATTCAACTTTTCCCTCTCTCTACAAATCTTCCTGGGCATCTGGAAAAAAAGCAGGTGTTACCCCTTCCCCAAAAACAGATAAACCATCCAATTTGTCTGACTTCAGGTATATTTCCCTGCTACCACACCTTGGTAAATTATTAGAAAAGGCATTTTACAACCAGCTATGCTCCTTCCTGTATCAATACAGCATTCTATCTCTTCCCACCAACACTCATTAATCGACAAAGTATTGACCACTAACAGTGAGGCTCTTCTGATATCAGGCCCATTCGGAGACCTCAGCAAAGCCTTTTACTTGGTTAATAATCCACTCCTCCTAAGCTTGCTTACAGCCTCTGGCTTTGGCTCCTCCATGCAAGATTGGCTCACCAGCTACCTCAGTAATAGAACCTTCTCCATTAAATGCAATGCCCTCCTCTCACTCTATCACAGCTAATCACTTTGGGGTGCCACAAAATTCCATCCTCGATCCCATTCTTTTTAGCATCAGCATCATTAATTTCCACCCTGATAATGTTAACACATCAGATATCATTGTGCACACTGATGACATTGTCTTCTACCAGTCCTCCACTTCTTATAATGACATCTTGGAGATGCTTTAAAAGACTATCTACAACACTCACTCATGACTAACAACTAAACAACTACAAGCCCCAAAAGACCAAACTAATATCCTCTGCCACAAAGCTGAACAAACTACTCTACTATCCTCTAGTTTACAAGACACAACCTATTGAATGTGTCACCTCTCTCAAGTACCTAGGCATAACCCTTGACCCTGTCTAGGCATGTCATTGCACATAGGTTCATAGGTAAGTACTGGGCAAGCTGCCATTGCAGGCCATTTTAAGCCTAGACAATTTCCCCAAAGGTAAATCAAACCCTGTACCTTGTATTTGTGAGGTAAACACCTTAACTAATATGCCAACATCATACTTTAAAAGTATCTCTAAACTGGGTTAGAACCTTATATTGCCTATCCTCTTTCTTCTCTCACTACTCTTACTCCTAGTGCCACAGCGATAGGTAAACTCTCTGCTAACTTGCAGTGTGTGTACTGTTATTTCTTATTTTTGATTGCCTTTAATAATACCCATTTGTCAACCAGGTAGGGCCACTGGACATGCACTCTATTTGCAGGTGTGATTTATGAGCAATGTCTGGTTAAGCAACTTGCACAAAGGCACATAGCAGGAAAAGAGGACTTAGGGAATCAAACCCCATGGAACAGGAACTATAGCTCACAGCCTTAACCTCTGCATCAACTGCCAGACACTTTGGGCATAAAATAGGGTATCATAAACACCATTATTAAATTATCATTCAACACATGGACACGCACTCATCAGTAGGAAAGAAAACAAACCATATGGACTTCAAACTTGCCATCTTCAGTCTTGGTTAGAGATCATCTGCAATGAGTTGATTCATATCTTATCTGACTGCTCAAAACAATAGTATTATATTCTTCTGAATCTGGCTCCCATTCAGCAATTAAATGATACTGATTTTGAATCTAACTTCAGGTTTGTAATACTTGACATTTATGCAGCTATGAATATGCTTTAGCATATAGACATTATCTTAAAGCAAATCAAGTAGAATGAGTAATTTTACAAATTAGATTTTTTTGAGAATGCAAATCTTCTTGGAAGGAGATGCCTGCACCATATTATAAATAACAAGTTAGCCGAAATATAGCAGACACAAACACAGATAGGTTAACTATTATGGTAAGTCCCCTAATATGAATACTTTTTGACTGGCAATGCTATGTAACCTTTTGCCCTGCGGCCATAATGGTAATAATGAAATATTACAAATTACCCATGTAATACAGCATTTGCAAAATCAGTGAGTGACAGAAGTCATCCTAACACTATCCTGGCATTTATCTATTTACTTACTTTTATATATGTGTGTTTTGATGTGCTATGACGATTGTGGGGATAAGTCCTTAGTGGGTACAAGCCTGGTTAGTCTTGCTAGATGTATGAGGTATTTTTAAAGGAGAAACAAGATAGTATTTATACTATCTAGGAGTTCAGGTAAGTAGGCAGGGCAATTTTAAAATATTATTCCTCAGCAGTCCACTTCTGCAGACACACACACACACACACACACACACACACACACACACACACACACACACACACACACACACACACACACACACACACACACACACACACACACACGCACACACACACACTAAAAAGATGCCTGACTGTCAAGGGGCAGAGTGACATTTTGCAGTTAGTGGGGGTGTGAGGGTGTAAATAACACTTTTTCTGGTCTGTTCAAGATAAAAATGATATATGATATAATATGATATGGTATGACTGTGTTGAGATAAAATATACAATACCTCATTATAATACTATCATCTCAGCATATGGTATATGCAGTAAAACCTGGACAAACGTTATAATAACTTCCTTAATCTGACACTTTGGTAGTATACTACATCTCTCAGTGAGGTGTCATGGCTGTAGGGGCATAATTGAATATGTCTTGTACCTCAGGACATGGAATCCTTATGAAATGGATAGAAACATTACATGCAACTCATTTCTGAAGGAAGTAGGACATTTTTTTCAATGTATAATTGCTAACAGTATACAATACAGTACAGTACAGGTACAGTGTTAAGGAAATGAGCAGCTAACTAGCTTTATCCTGTCATCCTTGGTTTGAGTCCTTCCACCTGCAACTAATTTTCAAAGAAGATAAGCAAATGTTGTGTTTGATGTTTGATAGAACAGTATACAGAGTAAAAGGGAGCCACAAACAGAATTACACAACCCCCCCCCCAAAAAAAAACAAAACAAAAAAAAATGGGGGTAATGCCTCTGTTCTTCTTTTACAAAAATACTAACTCTGAGGTCACACAGTCTTGGAATAAGAGTAACCTTCTAACCCCCAGTTTCATAATCACACTGTTAACACTGGCTTTTCTTTAATAAACAAGATTTGATTAAATCTAACAGACTAATCCCATTTTATTAAAATCTTACAGCACTCAAACGTATGTAGACTGTGTGAAGGCTATGAGTGGATAACCAGTCTTGTGCTGTGGTCTTGGGTTTCAGTCCCTTAGTTTCCACTTGGACATTGTCCAAATCACTTAATAAGACCAAAGTGCCTGGAATGCACTGGAAAATGGCACTTTTGCTCAATAAAGGCTTACTTGGTCAAACAAAAAGCTTGCATTGTGTTTAATAAATCTGTATTACTTGCATCTAAGGAAAGAGTTTTTTTCATTTGTCTCCTGTAGTACTGTGAAGTTACTGAAGTTGTGCACCATTTTAATTTCCTTTTCTTGTGTTTGCTGCAGTACTTTAACTTGTACCATATCAAGGAGGACACTTCCAAAATGCAGTACTAACTTGTTTAGTTACCTCAGTCAGGATACAAATGATGACCATGGCCACTTGCCTGTTGTTGTCACTTTGCACTCATTGTCTACTACATGGAGACTTCAAAATATGAAACAACATACAAATGCAAAGGAAATCATGTGGCAGGCATACCACCTCCCATTCCTTCAGATAAAGGCATGCAAACAATTCCCTGCTGCATAAGGAAGTACCAGGAACCTAAAATAAAAAAGAGCAATAACAGCTGACCTAGGGTGTTAGCTAGAATAGCAAGTGACTTCTATTGTATTTATGATTATAAACAGCACTATTAAATACTAGTTCCCCAGCTTATCACAAAATACTCAATCGAATCATACGTCATTTAACCCAGCATTGCAGATGTCAGAATCTGTAAAACTTAACTTCCACAAATTCGACATTTGGCAACAATTATGCCAGGAATTACTTTACACAGCAATGACATGTAGTTTATCCACTGACGTTGATGACCTTGGAGCTAAAGGTAGAGCATGTGGTGGTGGGAGGGGACTGTTTACCTCCACCCACACATATGTGTGTTTTGATGTACTATGACGATTGTGGAGAGTAGCCCTTAATGCGTGCAAGTATCAAAGCAGTCTCTAGAAGATCCCATGACAGTGTTAAAACATATCATCTCAACAATCTGTTGTAGTTCACCAAACTGCAGTTTGGTACTGTTAAAAGCTGAGGGTTAGGGATTATCACACGGTGTACAGGTACTTATAGGCATTAAGTACCTTGTGTGCTTCTTCACTGGTTAGATTGAGCCAAGGAAGCAGAAAAGTACTGATCCATTATCTATATATTTTAGTGGATCTTAGGTGCTGCACTGATAACCCACCCCAGGCTGCAGATACCACTGCTAGTGAAACACTGTATTATGAATGCTGCAGAACTATCCAGTGGTATTTTATTATTCATCAGGAGAGCTTCTTTCATACTGTGAAAAATTAAGGACTCCTCTACAGTTATTCAAGATGAAATTCCACAAGTGTCAGTTGCCCAAAGCAAAATATGTTAAGGAACATGATATTGATTGGAAAATTGCTGTTTTAAATAGGAGATCATTGCCAGTATGATTTCTAAGCATGCACCAGCAATGGCTACCCTCAGGTGGTGCATCCTTGGAGCTGGTATATCTGTCCATCTATCTATCTATCTATCTATCTATCTATCTATCTATCTATCTACCTATCTATCTATCTATCTATCTATCTGTAATCTATCTATCTATCTATCTATCTATCTATCTATCTATCTATCTATCTATCTATCTATCTATCATCTATCTGTCTATCTATCTATCTATCTATCTATCTATCTATCTATCTATGTGTATGGAGTATGGGGGGCTTTCCCCAATACTGGGGAATGCAGGGAGGCTTGCCACCCTTCATGAAATGCTTAAAGTTAACTTTTCTCTCCCTTCTATTTTTCAGGTGTTATTCTCTGAAGTTTCTGATTCTTGTGGTTTTGCAGTTTGGTGATCCATAGTAGAACCAAAATGAAATATTCAGAGCAACTTTTTGGTGACTCTAACCTACCTCTCTGTTTTCAGGGTTGTTCCTAATTTTCTGTACTGTCTGTAATTAAATAAAATAGTCATTATATTTATATATTTATTAATGAGCCTTGAGCAACTGCATAGATACAGTGCCTCCTATTTTCAGATATTATTTTATGTCCCTTTTGCCCTGCCTGCTGGTTGTTGGTTAAACAAGGAGTACTGGAATCCTTTGCACAACTGCCATTTTTCTTGTCTACATATAATCCAGGCATTGAATGCCTGCATCTAAGCTGTAATGCAGAAGTGTGGGTCAAATTCCATTACAGGAAGAACATTTCCTGTACCACTGTGTTATTACAGTTGGTATGGGAAAGACCATGCAGCAAGAACATAAGTAAAATAACACTGTTGCTACTTAGTCTGCAGTGCTTTTATAGTGAACAAAGTCTAACCATTCAGTAATCAACACAAATGTACTTTTCTTTTTCTAAATGGAAAAACAGTAAGAGTAAGTATTCATTAACAGCTGATCTCCACATTTCTATCGGATGCGTGTCGTTCCTCAACTCACACATGAAAACATGCTATTTTGTATTCATTAAATGCCTCTACATGGTGTGTAGAACTGCTAAACAAAGGTAAACAGCAGAGTATGCATATGAAAGCATAACCAGCTGAATTACATTCATGAACCAATCCAAGATGGAGAAGCCATTCAGAAAGATTATAAAGTAAGTGTGTAAAGATGGTGTAGTCCTTTGCCATGAGCTCCAAAATCTACTGAAATACAACTACCATCATGCTTAGTAAAAAAACAATCCTATGGGCTGATGCTGCTTTCTTCCATGCATATGTGCAACAGGCTGAAATCTATGCTGCTGCTGATACACCTTGTCCAAGGAGAAGAAGGGTGTTCAGACCCCATTTAACATATTATGGACTTCATGATATTGACATAACAAAATGATACAGGGATGATGCCACCTTAGACACAGGGAAATTGAGAAGATCCATCTATCTATCTATCTGTAATCTATCTATCTATCTATCTATCTATCTATCTATCTATCTATCTATCTATCTATCTATGTGTATGGAGTGTGGGGGGCTTTCCCCAATACTGGGGAATACAGGGAAGCTTGCCACCCTTCATGAAATGCTTAAAGTTAACTTTTCTCTCCCTTCTATTTTTCAGGTGTTATTCTCTGAAGTTTCTGATTCTTGTGGTTTTGCAGTTTGGCGATCCATAGTAGAACCAAAATGAAATATCCAGAGTAACTTTTTGGTGACTCTAACCTACCCCTCAGTTTTCAGGGTTGTTCCTAATTTTCTGTGCTGTCTGTAATTAAATAAAATAGTCATTATATTTATATATTTATTATTGAGCCTTGAGCAACTGCATAGATACAGTGCCTCCTGTTTTCAGATACTATTTTATGTCCCTTTTACCTGCCTGCTGGTTGCTGGTTACAATTGCAAAGGATTCCAATACTCCTTGTTTAACCAGCAACCAGCAGGCAGGGCACTGTGAAGATGCAAATGAGGTGTGAAACCATTAGTATTCCTGAATACTAAAAAAACTCATGGTATAGGGGATGTAAATATGGTGTAAGTAATTATACAATTATATACACATGCCCTGGGACTGCAAGGTGGAACAAAGACAATTGTTAGTGGCTAATGGCTTGCAGGTATTACTGATTGTTCTGGCTACAACAAGAATAAGCAATACTGAACAGACTTTTATCTCTGAAGTGTGTGTATCATGCAGAGTGGATTTAATATAAAAAGTGTAAGCACCCTGAGAGCGAACAACCTTAACAACATTGATATTTCATCCTATGTTTAGACTCTGTCTGAAATACTTATCAGCTATATTACACATTGAAACAAAGATGCAAATAAATGCCCATGACATTGCATTTTTTTGTAGTTAAACTGAGAGGAGGGGAAGACACCCCAGAAATAAAGATAATAAATAGCTGGCAGTGTTGTCAACCTTATAGTAATACAATGTTGGCTATTATTATCCTAAAATATTTGTCAATATTACATCAGTCTAGACATATTCAAGCAAATGAGAAAGGAACACTTTCCGATCCTGTGTTGGTGGCAAAGAGGGATAAGAAACACAACTGAGTGTGCATTATTATTCCATTGAACTGAGGGTTCAAATCCAGATGGTGTGCTGTCTGACAGAGTTACTGCATATTTCTTTTTTTAAAGAAATTTGTTTTATTAATTTAACATATTTGCAATATATACACAGACATGGAGTAATTCAGCATTACATACTGTTATACAATGAATACATTGAATCATCAAAGTAATCTTATGCAATTAACAAATTAAGAGTCTTGGTATTTCAACAGCAACATTTCAAGGCTATCCCAACTGCTGAAACTCTTAATATGATTTATACATTTTATTCTGATTACTTCTTTTTCAGTTTTACATAGTATTGCTGTTAATTTTAAAACTCTTAGACTTTAGAAACTGAATTTGACTTCCAATTTTTTGTAACAACTTTTGTAGCTACTACCAGGAGACTCTCAAACAGTTTTTTATTGTTTGGCTTTAACAAATAAAGAAAGTAGAACATCCATTAGTATTAGTGATCTAGTTAAAGAGCATATATCAGACAATAATACTTTAAAAAAATACTAATCTCTTCCCAGTATAGATTTAATTTTTCACAGTCCATAAACATGTGTGTCTAATCAGCTTTTACATCTTTACTATATCTCCAACAGACTAAATAAGTCATTTTACTAAACTTAGAGAATTTATATGGAACAATAAACATATATATATATATATATATATATATATATATATATATATATATACATATATATATATTTCCACATAAAAACTTTCCACTATAAACTTGAGTCACTCAATCCACTACTTTTAAAAAAGTTTCAGAATTTTGCATCAAAATTAATGTTATTATTATTTATAATTATCTTATATAACTCAACCTAGCTTCCTCTGTAGGTCAATTTACCCCTGATGGCAGCATTCATATATTTATATCATGGGGGAATAGTGTTCTGTTCCTCTTCACTCATATTATCTAAAAATTCATTTAATTCCTTACTGATAGATAATATTAACCGGTTAACAGATTAATCTGACTTATAATCTTTCATTATATATTCTGGTGACTTAACTTTTCCTTTTTCAAAGCAATCAGACCATACTACTAATCTGTTCCTTTTCAGTAAATTCATTTTCACATTGTTTTGAGTTTCCTTAAATCTAGATTTGTGTGCAATGGGAAATCAAAACAATTTCCATCTTGATATTAATGGACTTTAAAAACATATTTCTTAGCTGTTTTGAGAATTGAATTTATATATACAGAGCCTAAAGATTGAAAGGAATTTCTTTCTAAAGTAAATTTCATTAACCAGATAAAAGGATTGTTTCATGTTGCTAATTTATCATATTTGATAAACTTATAAGAATTTAGTAAAATCTGCTCCTGAATGGTTTTCCATTGGCTAGTATAAGTTGAGTCTATCCAAAGTATATCAGAGTTAAAATTTGCAGCAATAGAAAATTATTCTACATCTGCAAAGCCAATGCCTCCATACGCCCAGAATCTTTTTTTTTTCAAACATCTGTATTAAAATTTCACATATGACAAAGGCAATCTTACATTTATATAAATGAAAAACATACAAAATGATACCACTTTAGCTGCAGTTTACATCACAAACACCATTGAAACAACTGTAGTTGCAAACGTTACATATAATCCCATAATCGTATATGATTTCTTTAAGTAATTCTCAGCTTTTTAGTATACCATCAGAATGAAGTTAGCATTTTTTTCCATTTTCTTTAAAAGTTTTTTTCAGGCATAAAAGCTATTGGATGCAATATGTATATAATCTTGGGTTATATAATCATTTTAATAAGGACTAATGTATTCTCAAAAGTAAGAAAAAAGTCATTAATTTTTTAATAAGAAGTGACAGTTTTTTCAATTAGTTTTTTTTAAATTATTATTAATAATCTTACTCACATCTTTTTAACAAAAAAAATCTTCATTAAATTATCACATAAGACATAAGCAATCTTACATTTATATAAATGAAAAACAAACATCAACACCACTTTAATTGCAAACATTATTCATTACAGACATCATTGAAACAATTGCAGTTGCAAACATTATACATCACTTATAATTACTCACATCTTGATATATTTTTGTTCCTAAATATTTTATTTTTTTCCTTTCCAATTATATTTATCTTTAAATTTACCATCTAGCAATTGATCTAACTCCAAAGTTTCAGTTTTGTTATTATTAAAATTCAGCAGTGGTATTTCTTGAACCTTTTCAACTTCCTTGTCTGTGTCTTTAACTGAATAATTTAAATCTTCTGTAGTTGCTAAAATATCATCTGCAAAAAGTTGTATTTTAGATTGAAAATCCTTGTTAATTGAGAATCCATCTTTTTTCAATGCTTTTTAAACTATTAGCTAAAGGTTTGATAACTAATGTAGACAGTAAGGAGGACAAGGGACACCCTTGCTTTGTGCCTCTGTTTAAAGTGAATCCCTGAGAAATGTAAGATTAAATTTTAAGATAAGCTTTTGAGTCTCTATATAGTTTTTTAATATTAAAATAAATTGTTCTGGAAATGCAAACACTTCTAAAGTTTTAAAACAGGTAATGTTAATTCCAATCTACAGAATCAAAAGCCCTCTTGATATCTCAGCTAATTAGAATAATTTTTTGTTCATTCCTTTTGCTAAATCTAAGATAGTTACTACCCATTTTATATTATCATGCATTATCTATTGACTAGAAATCCTGTTTGATCTTTGTTAATTAATCTACTATATATCTTAGTCTTCTGATGAAGATGGAAGTAAATATTTTATAGTCTACATTTAATTATGACATAGATCTATGTGAGGAAACTAACTTACTATTCATTCCTTGTTTAAGTATAAGTGAAATTAAAGAAAATCTCAATGAGGGAGGAATTAGTTTGTCACTCTGAATTATCCTGAAAATATCAGTCAGTAATTCTAAAATATTTAACAGAAGCAGACTATATAATTCCATACTTAAAACATCTAACCCTGAATCTTTACCATTTTCCCCTTTGTTTTAAAGCTTCTTTTACTTTTATTAGGGCAACAGTCTTATTCAACAGAGATGGCTGTTGGTCATTAAATTTAGTAGTAAAATCTTTTTTAAAATACTTGTCAATTTTGTAATCATCAGGATTTGTTTTATCTTTATTAAAATCCTCATGGATTTTTTTAAAAATATTAAACATTTCCTTTATGTCTGAAGTAAGGTTATTAGTCTGAGAATGTTCTGATATTATTGATTTGTGCCTTTTTGCTTAACATAGTACTTCAATTAGCTAATCTATGTACATTTTTGAAGTCATCATATAACTGTGTAATTTTATTTTTTCTAAATATATCACCACTTCATGTGTTAAAACTGTTTGCTATTTTGTCATTAATTTTTTAATATCTTCTGTAATATCTACTTTTTTGTTATTTGTTCAGGCTTCACTTTGTGTATTTCATCTAGCATTTCTAACAACTCTTTATCTGATTCTTCCATTTTATTACTAGCCCATCTGTCCATTCAATCTTTGATATGTATTTTAAGAAGTCCCATAGTATGACTGTACTAACCTGACCATTATAATTTAAAGGCTTCATACCCTGCATCCTCTTTCCTGTTTAGTTAAAAACATTTCATTTAACCTGAGTGCTGCAGTGATACTTAGATGCAATGCAGAACTTCTTCTCTTACTGCTTTTCAGAGTGCTGTAGCAAAGCATACCTGTGCCACTGTGGAATGCACTGCAGTGGACTCTCATTCACGGCTTCAAAATGCTGACACCCAAGAGTGTGCTCTGCCAAAATATGAGCAAAAGAGGGCCACACACACACACACACACACACACACACACACACACACACACACACACACACACACATGCATGTGTTCGCCCGTGTGCGTGTGCGCACACACACACACACACACACACACACACACACACACACACGCACACACACACTAATAGACAGGGGTCAGTGGTAACAAATATAGGGATAGGGAAATAATAATGAAAAGGCAGAATTGTGATTTCTCAGATATGTGTGTGGTACAACCTCATCATATTCTCAGAAAGTAGGCATTAACCTTGTCAGGCAGAACACTATGTGCATTTGAACTCTCAATTCAGTAAAATAACAACACACCCTTAGTTGTGTTTCTTATCCCCCTTTGCCACCAACAGAGACAAGATAATGTTCCCTTATCATTTGCTTGAACATGCCTAGATCAATGTGATATCGATAAATATTTTATGCTAATAATAGCCCACACCATATTAATGTCAGATTACCAACACTGCCAGCTACTTATTCTCTTTATTTTTTGAACAACTCCCCCTCCTCTCAGCTTAACTGCAGAATTGCAATCTCATGGCAATTTATTTGCATCTTTGTTTCAATGTGTAATAAGCACCAAACTAGGCATGTCCAAGGTGGATTTGGGCATATTGGGGCAATGCAGCAATTGCCTCGTGTACACAGACAACCCTCTCCTCCTACCAACCAACACTACAACCTGTGAAAGATGCACTTACATAGCCAAACTGGAAGCAACGCTCTCTCCACCCAAGATTGTGCTAGACAGTCAAGAGGAGAAGGTTAACACCCGCACTACACCTCAAGCAACACATAGCCCTTCTAAACTCACACCACCAACACCCACACATAGCAACACTAAATCCACATATGCGGAGGCCCTTAACTGTAACCTGCCCAAGCAACAAGGACCTCTGAAGCTGAAATGCAAACAAACACCAATCACAACCAAAGTGTCACATAGCTCACAACACCAGTGTGCCACCCAGCAACAGCCCCTAAGGCAAGACAACGTACCTAACACTTTAGTCATAGGTGACTCTATAGTCAGGCACACTGATGTCCCACTCACCAGGCTGAACAAGGAGAAAATTACAGTGAGCTGCCTGTCGGGTGCCAGGATCCGCCACATAACTCATGCACTCAAGTCACTCCACAACAAGTACAAATATGACTCTGTCATTGTCCATGTTGGAGTGAATGACTTGAGACATACCTCCCTGAACTACATGAAAAGAGACATGGAAGAGCTCTCAGATCATGTGGCCCAGGCAGGTATGACCCTAGCCCTGAGAAGCATCCTGCCTTCACCCAGAATGATACCACAATATAAGGACAAAATGATTGACTTCAACAGTTAGCTAAGCTTCTGGTGTCATTCAAAGGTGATCCAATATCTGTCTGCCTGGGACGACATGATCGACAGACCACGATGCTTTGCCAGAGATGGTCTGCACCTGTCACCCCTGGGATTCAGGTTACTGGCTAAGGCTCTTGCTACCCCTATAGTGCCTTTTTTAGGCAAAGTTCAAAGGACAAAACCACCAATGTAACAGGTACAAGCATGCAAAATCTGAAGGTTATGTTACTCAATGCAAGAAGTCTAAACCTCAAAATGCACTCTCTCAAGGCACTCCTAAAAATGGAGAATATCGATATCTGTCCAGCAACTGAGACTTGGTTCAATGCTCCAGAGAGCACCCCTGCAATACCAGGCTACAACTCTTTCCACACTTTTCGGCTGCCAAACCAGGATCAAAACACTAAAGGTGGAGGAGTGTCCATATTCACCAAGGATATTCACACCAGCAGGTTAGTTGCCCAACACAATGCATCTGAAATTCTCCAGGTGCAACTAACACTAGGTAAGACTGCTATCCAAATTGTAGCTTGCTACAGATCCCCCACAATGCCCCAAGATTTTCACTACACCTTTCTAAACATATTGGAAAATATTAATATATAACCAAACACCCTAATACTGGGTGATTTCAACTACCCTGCCATTAAATGGGAAAACTATTCATGCACCAGCACCTTTGCCCAACGGTTCTTGGAATTCATAAATTCCAATGCCCTGGATCAACTAATCCATAGTCCCACCAGGGGCTCCAATATCCTAGACCTGGTCATTACCAACATGGGAAATCGATGCTCCACACCTATAGTCACCCCCTTGTTGGTCAGGACAGACCATAAGCTAATCACCCTTAACATCCACATCCCACCCCCCGTAAGGAAACCTCGATAAAAAAATTATTCAAGGCCAACTTCATGCTACTCAAGTCAAAAGTTACAAACTTCATGAAATCCATGTAGACAGGAACTGAAAGTTCGACTGCTGAGTCCTACACTAAGGCACTGTACCATCACATCCACTCATGCATGAATCGTGCCATCCCAAATAGAACCAAGATGCTCTCCTCCAAAAAAAGAAAGCCAATCTGGTAGTCCCCTGCCATAAACAAACTTTACAACAAAAGGAAAAACCTGTTGCAGAAAAGAGGAAAATCCCAGGATGCAAAAAACTCCCTTACCAGCCTCAGTAAGAAGCTAATATCCCTCATAAAATCCTCCAAAGCTAGTTACGAAAATAAAATTGCCAATGATTCCAAAGACAACTATAAGACATTCTATAAGTATGTCAAGAATCTAAATGGCAATGCTCAGATCTGCTCTGAGCTACAACAGAATGGCGTAAATATACTGATCCCAAGGATATTGCCAATATCCTGGCAGATCGATTCAGTGCCAACTTCACCCCCTCTCACCTGCTAAATGGCCCATCTCAATACTGGAAGATTGCCAAATTCTGGTAATAACAGCCACACAGGTAAAAAAATGCACTCTCCAAAGCTAAGAATACAGCATCCATGGGACCAGATGACATCCCGGGCTGTGTACTACATAAACTACAAAATGAACTGGCACCTCACCTAAGTGTCATGTTTAATCATACCCTCACCTCAGGCTTTGTGCCCACTGAGTGGCGTATAACTACAGTTATCCCACTCCACAAGGGGGGGATCCAACTTGGAACCCGGGAACTACTGCCCCATCAGTCTGACGAGCCTGATCTGCAAGGCCATGGAACGTATTATCATGGAACTTATAAACAAAGACATTGGCAACCTTAAAACACTAGACCCCACCCAGTTTGGGTTCATGAAGGGCTGATCTTGTCTCCTGAACCTTATTGACTTCTTTGAATTAGTCTCCAGAGCTGTGCACAAGGGTAAGGCAGTCCACACAGCATATCTGGACCTCGCCAGGGCCTTTGACACCATCCCCCACTCTGGAATCATAGATAAACTTACTAAGCTGGGCATTAATCCCTACATCACTCAATGGATTGCCAACTGGCTTACTGACAGAACCCTTACTGTAAAAGTAGCTGACTCCAAATCCAGCTCTAGACAAGTGACAAGTGGAGTATCTCAGGGGTCAGTCCTGGGAACTCTCTTGTTTGGCATCTACTTCTCTGAAGTACAGGCCAACATTAAGGGACTCTGGTTAACAAAGTTCACATATGACTGCAAACTGGGAGCCATTATTGAATCCCCAAATTATGTGGATACTCTACAAAAGGGCGTTACAGAAACAGATGCTTGGTGCCAGAGCCATGGGCTCAAGCCCAATGCCAAGAAATGTATGGTTATCCCCTTTGTGAAAAAAAAACATGTACCCATGAATTATCACATAGGTGGCAGTACACTAAACACCAAAAGTATGATAAGAGACTTAGGGACATGGGTGGACAGTGGTCTCACCTTCAATAACCACATCACCACAACAGTCAGGAAATCTTTCTATGTTGCACACCTCATCACTAAGGGCTTTTCATCCAGAAAAACAGAGGTCATTGTCCCACTTTACTCATCCCTCATTAGACCCATTATAGAATACAACACCCCATTTGGTATGTAACTCTCAAGACATCTGCAACAACTGAAAAGGCCAGGGAAGAAATAGCCAGGGAATTGTTATGGCTTGGCTTGTATAGGCCCTAGGGCTGATAGCCTAGTACCAACCTATGAACCTATGAACCCATGAACTGATCAGCATTTCAGATACATTTTAAGCAGAGGATGGGCAATGTGCTCTTACTACAAGGATATCACTCTTGTTGAGGTTGTTTTCATAGCTCACAAGGTGCTTAAACTTTTTTATTTTAAGTCTGTGCATGGTACATACACTTCAGAGAAAAGAGTCACTTCAGTATTGCTTATTGTTGTAGTTAATCAGTACCACTTACAGGCCATTAGCAGCTAAAATTGTTATTGCTCTGCCCTGCATTCCTAGGGCATGTTTGTGCAATTGTGTACCTGCTTACACCATGTCTACATCTGCTACAAGTAATTTTTAGGTATTCAGGAATGCTAATAACTTCATACCTCATTTGCATCTTCACAGTGCTCAGAGGGCTGAATCTGCACTATATAAAGACAATGATGTAGCTCTGGAAGAGGAAGGAGGGGAGACTGATAGGATATAGACAGACCATTACTGCTAGTTACTAGCAGGAGATTGTTCTACAAATTACTGTACTTTTTTATAAATTATGTTTGTCCTCTTCATAAACTGCTTTCATTTACATATTTTGAATGTATTTCAATATGCAATAGAAAAAGGAATTTTGATATGTATGCAATTTTTAAAATTCACTGCTGGTATACTGCACATACATCAGTTCTTGCTGTGCTTTCCATGTTAGTATGGTTAAATGACAGCATTATGTTATCATTCGCTACTGGAATTTAACCAGGTACAGCAGACAACTGTATTATGTTTATCATCCACTTCAAGGAGTTGTGCACATGAGGTTAATGAAGGTGTTAGGCCTTTCAAATGGCTCCTGGTGACCTTCACAGTAGTGGAGAGACCAATGGAAATTGTTTGGGCAGTTGGACTTTTAATTTTTGCATAGTTATTGATAATACTGGCATCAAGCAGACCTTTACACAACTGCTGTCAGCATTACAAACATGTTGACAGAATGGATGTAATGCTATTGTATTAATGTTTCTTTTTTGGGAGGTGGGCTCCCTTAGCTTGTGTGTACTCTGAAATGAGCATTGTGTGTTCAATTGTTTTGTGTTGAGGCTGGACTCACTGACTGGGTTTGAGGAGAATGCTTTCCGTATGTGCTACAAATGTTTTGTTTTTTTTTCCAGTTTCATATCATACAGAACTATAGCACCCAGATCATCTGTTCCATGACAGCCACCATTCAGTGATGTAGAGAATGAGTTAATCATTGAAGTCTTACACTGCCATGGATCTTTTCTGATTGAAAGAGGCAGAGTTGATATGTTAGTCAGAAAACGCATATGGCAGCAGGTGGCTGCTGACATAAATGCAGTGGGCAGACATGCCAGAAATTATAATTAGGTGTGGCATCATGCCACTGATATGATTACAGCCATGCACAGGAAGTCAACTTTGGTAGCATAAAAACAGATGGCTACATATATGTATATATATATATATATATATATATATATATATATATATATGTGTATATATATATTTATACATATAAACATTTAATGCCATTCTAGACATCTTTATATGTTACTACCTGTACATCTGAAAACATTGATGAGTGCCTTACAAGAGAGAGAAGTGTCTAACTGATACTAAGATATTTCTTAAGGGAAGACAGATAGAGCATTTTCTCTTGTCCTTGTGTCATTTTCATTGTAATACTTATTATACTTCTTCTTTTTTCTGCCTTCCTCTTTTTCCAGGGACATCAGAATTACCATATGAATGACCCTCCACAGATGGCAAGTACAAACTTTCTTTCATTAGTAATGACCATTACTTAGACACAAGTCTGAGGAGAAAGTAAAATGTATTGTATTCCTTTAACATCTGAAATTGTTTAACACCAGTGTTTAGAACACAGTTTGGATCGCTTCCAGTCACTATTTCTCTCCTTCTTGTATTTGGTGCTTATTATCACACGCGATCCTGACAGTGGTGGTATAGAACTTGTACCAACTGATGTCAGTGTATTGGTAGTTTCTAATGATGATGGTGGTAATATAGATGTACAGTCAAGGGGTGCAGAGGTTCAGTCTATCTCTGAGACTGTGGCTTACACATCCACTGACCTTATTTCAGACACAATCAGTATGCCTGTGCACACCCATTCCGCTCAGATCTCAGATGCAGGACAGGTTGTAGATGACATGGTTGATTGGGATAGTGTGGTTATTCCAGACACAGAGCTGGTTGAGTCTGCCAGTAGCCATTGTGAGGGCATGGCACCACACAGGAGGGTTGCTAGAGCTGTTCAGAGGAGGCCTACAATCTACCCTCATCCTGATGCTGTTGTGTCATTACATGCCATCAAGGAGGCACAGGCATGTTCCACAAGGGCTTCTGAAGAGATTGTATGAGTCCTAAATGTGGTGCATTCTGACATGCATGACTGTCTCACCCATGTGGGTGACTCATTGGATAGGATGAGCGACACACTGGATTGGCCAGTGTCTGTGATGGAATGTATCCTGGGGAGTGCCAGCATCCACTTTTCATAGAGCTGCAACATCGTCTGGTGCTAGCTGATGTGACTATGCAAGATTCTGCTCCCATAGCAGCTTTACCTCCACCGTGATTGAGTTATCCACACCCAGGCAAGGTAGACCATGTGGTCATGGTCCTAGATGTAGTCATGAAGAGAGTTCATCCAGAAGACATCGCTCCTGTTCAGGTAGCATCCCCCACTTCCAACTGGGGCATGGAAGTAGTAGTGCAACTCCTGGCAGAGGCAGTTTGCATAGTCAGGAGCAATGACACTGAAATGACAACTCTACCATGCACAGCTCACACCTGTCCAGCATGGCAGGATGCAGGGTTAACAGAGAGCTTGACTGTGCTCATGCAGACACACACATATTTCTTAAAAACTGCCCATGTTGGCACTGAGATAGTTCATACTTTACTGGTTATGTGTTTTTCAGTGTCACACACACTCACTACTTTGGTGTCAGCCTTAGCCTTCTGCAACTCCCCACCCTGTGCAAATGATAATGATGACTGTGCCATACCCTTTATTCTGTTGGGTTTGACTTAGGGTTGCATATATTTCCAATGCACTGAGTGGAGAGCTAAGAGAGTCTTTCTCAGTATGTTTATTATATGCATATTTAATGCATAACAGGATTGTGGATTTTTCTGCAAATACTCATTTCAGAAAGCTTTTTTTTAATTTAGTATTGTAAATAGAATAGAGGTTGAAGTGAGGCAGAGTAAAAGGACTGAGTGAATCTTGTTGTGCATTGGAGATGTGGTGAAACGGAGTGTTATACCTGGAGATTAGGAGATGGTATTGTGTCTAGACTATGGTACTGTGCCAGCTTTACGATACCTGTGATAATGAGTTCTAAGGTGGAATCTGTGGTGCAAGACCACCAAGGATGGAAGAATCCATCTTTAGCACTCTAGAAGAAGAAATTATTGATATGCCTGTTTGTAGGGACCTGTGATGACAGGTTTTCCTCAAGATATCACTCAATGAGATTTGAATCACATGCAGGGAGTTGGTGTCAACCATTTAGAACAGAGGATTGGATGCTTGGTATGGGATGAAGTGGAAAAACAGAAGCAACTTGACCTTAAGTGGTGGCTCAAAGAGGATATTAATTTGACAGGATGAACCACTCTTATTTTTATCAAGGAAACTTTTCAGAAATCGATGGCATAGTGATAACTTGGTAACTACACAGGTTATAGAAGACAAAATTCCATGTCACTAACATCCACTCTCTAACCCCTCCTTATGACTCAAACCAAAGCACACCCAGCTATAACATACACATCTCACCACAACTATACAAAACCTCCTATACACTATTCTTTGTTTTCAAATATGCCTGCACACAAACACCTCAACACACACTAGATAAATATGCCAGACTGTTATCTAAAAATCACTCATCATTTTCTACACTCTCTCACCCAAATAAAACTATGAGGGGATATACAGCCTAACCCAGGCCCCCTACGTCCCTCTCACCAATGCACTAAACCAACCCCCCTACTACCATCAACCCCTTCAGAAAAATATACCCAAACAATACAACAGCAATCTTTCACCCAACAGCTGTATTACAAAACTCAACAACTCTGACCTGTTAATTATTAACATGAATCTAAGAAGCATTATAAACAACGTAGATGAAGCCCATGTTGCCCTTGCCCTTTACTCACCTGATATAGTTGTCTTAATGGAAACCTGGATGAAGCCCCACATACAAGATGAAGACATTTTAACCCAAGGATACAACATTATAAAACAAACATGGGGTCGTGGAATTGCAATCATCTTCAAAGATATTCTCAAAGTAGACTGACAGAACTACTTACTACCAGACCTTGCCAACTCTGAAATATTAACAACAACCCTGCAAGTTAATTCCCAAAAAATGACAATAATAATCACCACCTACTTCCCTCCTAGAAACAACCATCTGCAACATTCAGCCAAGAAACAATAATTCTAGGAAACTTTCATTTAGACTGGCTCACCTGCACCTCTGAAAAACCCTCTAACTTTATTAACCTCTACAGCTTCTCTTAAACTATAAACTCCCCAACCTGAATAGATAAACATAACAACAAACAGTCAATTCTGGCTGGGATACTAACAAGCAAGCCCAACCTTGATCACCAAACAGGTTGCCTTCCAGATATCTTAAGTGACTATTTACCAACCTTCCCTTCTTATGCAACAGACATGTACTCCAAATAACATCATATTTAAATACAACCACAGTAAAAAAAACTTCTCCCCTACCATATTCAATGCACTTCTTCAACAATGTGACTGGACTCTTTTAAAACATCACCAGCTGGACCTCGCAGTTCAACATTTCAATCATACATTCCTCACTATATTAAATAATCTAGCTCCCTTAAGAAAAAATTGTGGCAAAGCTAAACAATTACCATGGCTCATTAAAGACACCAAGCTACTACTCAAATAGAGGAACAGAGCCTGGTCACTATACCAAGGATCCAAAAAGAAAGAAAACCTTATATCATATCAACAACTGAGAAATCTGGCCAAAAAACAAACCAAAAATGACAAAAAGTCATACTATCATACAACCCAACAAAAGCACTAGAACATTCCCCAAATATTTTTGTTAAGTATCAAACAGGTCCTTAATCCAGGGAGATACACCACCTCATCACCCACCTACTCTAATACTACATATTTCGTCAAATCCATAACATCCCTTATAAAAAATAATACCAGCATACCCCCTAACAGTCCCACACACACTCCAAGATCTAACCATAACTCTTTTTCTATCAAGCCCATACAAACTAGCTCAATAAAAAAACTCCTACATGACTTAAAGCTCTCATCTCTTGGAGTCGATCTGTTCCCCAATGAATTTCTCAGACTAGCAGCTCATTCCATCACTCATCCTATCTCAATACTAAACTGCTCTATTTCAGAACAATACATACCTAAGAACTCAAAAATATCCCATATTATCCCCTACACAAAGGTGACCCTTCTGCAGACTTCTCAAACTAGAGAGCCATTGTTATTCTCCTTCCTCTATCCAAAATTCTGGAAAAATGCATCCATAAACAACTCCTTCACTACATACTTAAAAATAACCTCTTATCCAATTCCCAGCATGATTTCAAACCCAAGCACAATACCACTACTGCACTAAGTTTCACTAATACTATAAACCTCCTCAAAAATCAAGGCCAACATGTCTCATCCATCTTCCTTGATACATCAAAAGCTTTCAATACAGTATCCCACCAAAAACTACTCAACAAACTCTCAGCATATAACCTGACCCAACTTTCTCTGTCTTGGTTTCACAGCTATCTTTCTGACAGACAATAGTCAGTGAAGTGGGATAACAATCTCTCCCCTCTCCTACCCATCACTGTTGGAGTACCTCAAGGTTGTATCTTTGTGTCTCTGCTTTTCATCAAATTTGTCAATAACCTCAGCATTACCAGTCACCTAGCCTCCATCATACAATATGCTGATGATTGCTCCCTCATCTGTTCTTCCCCTACTCTTCTTGAATTTCAAGAAAAAACCCAAAGAGCACTACATGACAGAGAAAACAGTGTCTCTGACTACCAGATAATACTCAACCCAAACAGAGCAAAGTTAATGGTTTTCTCCAATACCAAACCTAAAAACAACCGTCCCCTTCGTTATCTACTCTTCCAACAATAATACTAAACCTGTAGAACAAAGAAAACGTCTAGGGGTCACCAGAGACAATGTTTTAAAATTTGACAAACACATAGTACTAACCACCAAAAAGGTACACATTAAATTTGGCTGTCTCTACAGAGCCAAACCATACCTTACCAACAACACTAGACTATCCACAGAAAGAACACACCTACTATCCACCTTCCTATACTCTGCTTACATCTTTACCAACCTATGAATAATAGACTTAAAAAACTAGGGACTTGCTACAATAAAATAGCCAAGTTTCCTACAAACTAACCACATAGATCTCACCACTCAGCTGGATTGAACTACCCAACCTATTACTCATGAACCAACTAACCATTGCTAACTCCATTATCTACTAACCTGATAACTGCCCTGCTCTCAAAAACCGAGTTCAAACAAATACCAGCTATAAATCCCTAAGGACCTCAGATAAACTTCTACTAAAGGCCAGTAAATCAAACAACAACTTTTGGACTCCCTGTTCTCTAAGAAAGTGTCCAACACCTGGAACTCAATACCCACCAGACATCCTAAACACCACAAATGCTCACAAATTCAAGCAGCTTCTGAAAGAACACCTAACCAATCATTGGCTATACTCCTGCTCCACTCCTGGCTAATTACAACTCAGTACCTACACTGTTAAATAAATTTGTTAGAGTCAGACTGTAAAAATCATTTAGTATTCAAAACAATGTCAATCAATAACAAACAATAATGCAGGAGAACTCAAGCATCTTATACTCTAATGTACATTAGGAGGCAAAAAACCATACACAAAGTTGTACAGAATTTTGACTGTTTTATTGATGATAGCCGACATTTATACAGTTTTTATAGCTTTTTGCTCACCCTCACTGACGTGGTCAGTGACAGGGTCTTTACATCATAGTAACTTATGAAAAGTGCTGAGATGGTGTTTTTCAAAAATCTTTTTCCCATGAGAATGTTACAGCCTTGCAAGCACCTGGTCAGTCACAATGTCCTTCTGAGGATGTAGCCAATTCAAGGCTCTTAGATTAGTTCAATACAATGGGTGCAGTTCTTCTTAAAATGCTTTCCTTTGTTCCTTCACTTGCTTACCAGCTGGACTCTATCTCTGATAGTGCCAAGGCTATTCTTCTGGTTGAAGCAGGAAAGATATGCATGCAGACAGATTTATTATTTTCTAACTTTGCAAAATAATCTTTACTTGAAAGACATGAGCCAGGCAAGGCCAAATTTCTGATTACACTGCAGCGTTTATTTCTACTATTATTCTAGTAAAACAGAATTAAATGCATTACATTTCATACTATATAGATTTGAGCACATTTATTCTTTCTTTATATATCTGACCACACAACTTATATATGTCTGAATGTTTAAATGCACATTTTCCTAAGCAGCATACATTGTAAATATATATTTTGTATGTAAATATATTTTCTAGGCAGCACATATGTGAATATATGTATTTTTCTAACATACACCAGCCCCATATTCCAGCTGTACTTTCCTTCACAGGGCCCTCTCTTATTATTGATGTTTTTTATTTACTCAAGTAGCGACAACTATTCTAAATTTGGTAAAACTTATATACCAATCGTGCTTTCCTCTGTCTCTCACAACTGCACCAGATTCTTCACTTGATACATATAGACTATATTAAGCATGTTCTATAGTCTACCTGCACTTTCTCAAACACCTATCTAGTCTGACTCACACCTATGTTCCCACCAACAGATCTTATGTTCAGGCTACACCCTGGATTTGTTATAAAGTACATCTAAACTGTTTTGCCTGCTCTGCTACTTTAGGACACTTTGCTATATGTACAATTCTTAAATAGTTCTATTTTTACTAACTTAGCATTTATGTTAACTGATAAAGCAAAAATATTTGTAACGTGTGTATTCCTAATTGTGTTTGTATTCTGCTGTAATGTGTGTATTTTCTTCATCATGTTTAGTCTACTGTATTCATATGATATTAGTTGGAGCTTTTCTACCTGGGTCTCCACTGAAAATGGGCTCCTGGCCCAATCAGACATTACCCAGTAACAAATGTAAAATAAATACAATAAATAAATAATCCATGCTTTCAAATTTGTGATATTGTATTCCCACTTATTGGACTACTTGTGAAACTGTTGATATAATTGTTCTGTTGACTGTTTTGTGCACAGTGGTTAAGTGACTAGTTTTATGCAAGTTATTGTGTACAATGTAATCCTGTGTATTGTAGATATCAGTCCTATAAGCCAGTAATGCCATTTGTGGACACCTCACACAGGTTCTAAATACATTTATGACTGACACTGTGTGTGCAGTTTATCTTCTCACAGCTGTTCGTATAATACAGGTTTTACACTTACCTTGACATTACTGCAATTATTAGCCATGTGTTTTAGGGCTGTCTCTGTCTGATACTATCTGTACACAGACATTACATGGGTAAGTAAAGTTTGTGGACCTTGGATGGCAACACTTTTAATATTTATATTTGTTTAGGTTGGAATCCATCTCCAGCTCTCTAGAAGAAGAAATTATGGATATACCTGTTTGTAGGGACCTGTAATGACAGGTTTTACACAAGATTCTACCCAGCATGATTTGAGTCACATGCAGAGAGTTGACGTCAACCAGTTACAACAGAGAACTGGATGCTTGGTATGGGATGAGGTGGAAAAATAGAAGCAACTTGACCTTAAGCGGTGGCTCAAAGAGGATATTAATTTGACAATATAAACCACTCTTATTATCAAGGAAACTTTTCAGAAATCAATGGCAAAGTGATAACTTGTTAACTACACAGGTCATAGAAGACAAGACCTGCCACTGGCAAGTATCCTAGAATAAATTTGCCAACTCTGATCAACTGTCCCCATCTATGATTTAAGAGAAGAATTATCTTTATCACGCTAACAGAAAATAGCCTGAAAGAGCACCAGAGCTGAAACAAGACTCTGCCCTGAACTTAAAATTAACATAATAGAAAAGATTCTATGCGGTAAAATTAACTTTACATAGTTAGTGGCGTGCACACTTAGCCAGGATGTTTCCCTAATATCCTTTCCATTAGGCTCACTCTCTACTCACCCCTCAGCCACTACCATAATATACAAGGATTGTATTCCACCTGGGGGAATCACTAGGTGTGGACATACCCTATTGCTCAATGTCAGTCATTGATAAAGGCACCTCAAACAGCCTGTCTGCCTAAATAGGGTCACTGATAGTTTTTTTTATCTCTGAATGTAGTCTTTTTGGCAAGTTTCTACCTTCTCCATTTGCCATCGCTTCGCTCAGGCTCACTCCTCTCCCTAACCTACCCCTAGTCCCCACCCATCTCAACTATACCTACATTTAATGTTAACCAAATCACACCCCTTCAGTCTTAGGTTCCCTATTAAGTAAGCGAACGCTTAATATAGCGAACGCTGTTTAATTGACAGCTAAATGTCAAAACGGCAAAATCCCAAAGGCACGCAATATCAATTTTTTTCCCAGGTAAAAAAAAATCACTGGGCCGTTTTTGGGATTTTGCTGTTTCCTCCACTGTGGTGCGATCTCAGAGTTGGTATATTTAAGTAGGGGGTGTGGGGGGCACAGCCCCCACATTGGGTGGTGTGGGGGAAAAGCATCCCCCCCCTTTTTTTTTTTTTTTTTGTGGACCAGTGATTTTTTTCCCTGGGAAAAAAATTGCTGTTTGGTTTGTTCAGAATCTTGTGTTTTTATTTTTTTTTGGGTTGATTATATAGCATTTGCTATTTTAAGCGTTCACTGTTATAATATAGACCCTCAATCTTATTAGCCTGTCTCTCCCATTCAACACCTAAATCCATACCCACTACCCATTACACCTTCCACCCCTTCCCCAGGTTTACCAGTCAGCCAATTCCAACACTTACCTCACCACCTTGGACCCATCCCAACATCCTTAATATACCCCCATAATCTCTCTAAAAACACTCATTACAGCCAACACTAATTCACTACTTCCACTATCCCACACACCTCACCTCCCCACACTACCATGCTTTCAACAAACATTCTATCAACAATCACTGGACTACTTTATCTACTCATCCTAGCTTACCAAACCACCTCCAATGGAAAACTCCAAGTCACCAACATCCGCTCTCCAACCCACCTTTATGACTGAACACAAATCACACCCAGCTCTAACATATACATCTCACCACAACTATACAACATCTCCTACACACTTTTCTTTACTTTCAAATATGCCCGCACACAAACACCTCAACACACACACTAAATAAATATGCCAGACTGTTATCCAAAAATCACTTATTATTCTCTATACTTTCTCACCCAAATAAAACTATGAGGGGATATACAGCCTAACCCAGGCCCCCTACATCCCTCTCACCAATGCACTAACCCACACCCCCTACTACAACTCCCCCTCTCAAAAAATACATCCAAACAGTACCACAGCAATCTTTCACCCAAAAGCCCTATTACAAAAATCAACAACTCTGACCTATTAATTATTAAGATGAATCTAAGAAGCATTATAAACAAAGTAGATGAAGCCCATGCTACCCTTGCCCTTTACTCACCCCTCAGTATAGATGTCTTAATGGAAACCTGGATGAAAAAACAAATAAAAGGTGAAGAAATTTTAACCCAAGGATACATTATAAGACTTGACAGAAAAAAACACGCAGGGTGGCGGAATTGCAATCATGTTCAAAGATACTCTCAAACTAGACTGACTGAACTATTTACCGCCAGACCATGCCATTTCATAAATATTAACAACACTCCTGCAAATAAATGCCCAGAAAACTATAATAGTAATCACCACCTACTTCCCTCCTGGAAACAATCAGTCCAACATAGAAAACATTCTCTGCTGGTCATCTGCACCATTCAACCAAGAAACAATAATCCTAGTAGACGTTAATTTAGACTGGCTCACCTGCACCTCTGAAACCCCTTGTAACTTATTAACCTCTACAACTTTTCTCAAACTGTAAACTTCCTCACTCGCAAAGATAAACAGCAATAAGCAGTTAATCCTGGACTGCATACTAACAAACAATCACAACCTTGGTCACCAAACAGGCTGCATTCCAGACAGCCTAAGTGACCCAGAGACTCCCCAGACTCTGGAATAGATTGCCCATACATGTCAAGCAGAGTGCCTCTTTGGACCTCTTCAAGAGGAACCTTGACAATTGGATGGGAGAAAGGAAATTCACCCCAGGGATCACATCAGTCGCCCTGCTAGACAGGGGTCCAGGAAAGTAAATAATGTGGGAAGAAATATTCAGGGAATTGTTATGGCTAGGCTTGTATAGGCCCTAGGGCTGATAGCCTAGTACTAACCTATGAACCTATTTATCAACCTTCCTTCTTAGGCAATGGATACATACCCAAATAACATCATATTTAAACACATCCCTGGAAAAAAACTTTTCCGCTACCATATTCAATACACTTCTTCAACAATGCGACTGGTCTTCTTTAAAACATCCCCAGGTGGACTTCACAGTTTAACATTTCAACCATACATTCCTCAATCTATTAAATAACCTAGCTGTCTTAAGAAAAATTTGTGTCAAAGCTAAACAATTACCATGGCTCACTAAAGACACCAAGCTTTTACTCAAACAGAGGGACAGAGCCTGGTCACTGTACCAAGGATCCAAACACAAAGAAAACCTTATTTCATATCAACAACTCAGAAATCTGCCAAAAAGCAAACCAAAAAATCGACAAAAAGTCATACTACCATGCAACCCAACAAAAGCACTAGAACATTCCCCAAATATTTTTGTTAAGTATCAAACAGGTCCTTAATCCAGGGAGATCCACCACCTCATCACCCGCCTACTCTAATACTACTGAGAGCATAGCATCCAAATTCAATACATATTTCATCAAATCCATAACATCCCTTATAAACAATAATACCAGCACACCCCCTATCAGTCCCACACACTCCAAGATCTAACCATAACTAGTTCAATAAACAATAATACCAGCACAGCCCCTAATAGTCCCAAACACTCCAAGATCTAACCATACCTCCTTTTGTATCAAACCCATACAAATTAGTTCAATGAAAAAAACTCCTACACAACCTAAAACCCTCAACTCTTGCAGCTGATTTGCTCCCTAATGAATGTCTGAAACTAGCAGCTCATTCCATCTCTTATCCTATCTCAATACTAATCACCAACTCTGTTTCAGAACAATATGTACCTAAGCTCTGGAAAATATCAATATTATCCTCCTACACAATGGTGACCATTCTACAAACTTCTCAAACTATAGACCAATTGCTACTCTCCCTCCCGTAGCCAAAATTCTGGAAAAAAATGTTTCCCAACACGGTTTCAAACCCAAGCATAGCCCCGCTACCGTACTAATAAGTTTCACTAATACTGTAAACCTCCTCAAAAATCAAGACCAACATGTCTCATCCATCTTCCATGATACATCAAAAGCTTTTGATACAGTATCCCACCAAAAAAACTACTCATCAAACTCAAAACATATAACCTGACCCAGCTTTTTCTATCTAGGTTTCACAGCTATCTTTCTGACAGACAACAGTCAGTAAAGTGGGATAACAATCTCTCCCCTCTCCTACCCATCACTGTTGGAGTACCTCAAGGTTGTATCTTTGGGTCTCTACTTTTCATCAAATTTATCAATAACCTCAGCATTGCCAGTCACCTAACCTCCATCCTACAATACACTGATGATTCCTCCCTCATCTGCTTTGCCTCTAACTTTCTTGAACTTCAGGAAAAAAAACAAAGAGCACTACATGGCAGAGAAAAACATGTCTCTGACTACCAACTAATATTTAACCCAACCAGAGCAAAACAAATGGTTTTCTCCAGTACCAGACCTAAAAACAACCGTCCCCCTCATTATCTACTCTTGCAACAACAATAAAATCGAATCTGTAGAACAAATAAAACTTCTAGGGGTCACCAGAGACAATGGCTTAACATTTGACAAACACATAGTACTAACCACCAAAAAGGTCCACATTAAATTTGGCTGTCTCTACAGAGCCAAACCATACCTTACCAACAACACTAGACTATCCACAGAAAGAACACACCTACTATCCACCTTCCTATACTCTGCTCACATCTTTACCAACCTACAAATAACAGACTTAAATAATCTAGAGACTTGCTACAATAAAATAGCCAAGTTTTCTACAAACCAACCACATAGATCTCACCACTGCACTGCACTTCACACCCTCAACTAGATTGAACTACTGAGCCTATTACTCATGAACCAACTAACCATTGCTAACTCCATCATCTACAAAATTGAAAACTGCCCTGCTCTCAAAAAACAAGTTCAAACAAATACCAACTGCAGATCCCTAAGGTCCTCTGGTAAACTTCTACTAAAGCTCACTAAATCAAACAACTTTGGGACTCCCTATTCTCTAATAAAGTGTCCAACACCTGGAAATCAATACACACCAGACACCCTGAACACCACAGATGCTATCAAATACAAGCAACTTCTAAAAGAACACCTAACCAATTATTGGCTGCCTAACCAATCACTGGCTATACTCCTGCTCCTCTCCTGGCTAATTACTCCTCAGTACCTACACCAACCCCATATTCCAGCTGTAGCTTCCACCACAGGGCCCTGTGTTATTATTCATGTTTTTTTTTTTTTGGTGTTTTCTTTTTTTTTTTTCTTACTCAAGTAGCGACGCCTATTCTAAATTTGTTAAAACTTATATACCAATCATGTTTTCCTCTGTCTCTCACCACTACATCAGCTTCTTCACTTGATGCATATAGACTATGTTAAGCATGTTCTTTAGTCTACCTGCACTTCCTCAAACACCTGTCTAATTTGACCCGCAACTATGTTCCCACCGACATATCTTATGTACAGGCTACACCCTGGATTTGTTATAAAGTACATCTATACTGTTTTGCCTGCTCTGCTACTTTAGGACACTTTGCTATATGTAGAATTCTTAAATAACTTTTATTTTTACTAACTTAGCATTTATGTTAACTGGTAAAGTAAAAGTATTTGTAATGTGTGTATTCCTAATTGTGTTTTTATTCTGCTGTAATATGTGTATTTTCTTCATCATATTTATCCTGCTGTATTCATATGATATTAGTTGTCAATTTTCTCCCCAGGTCTTCGCTGGAAATGGACTCCTGGCCCAGTCGGACATTACCCAGTAAACAAATGTAAAATAAATAACATAAATAATTCATGCTTTCAAACCAGTGATATTGCATTCCCACCTATTGGTCTACTTGTGAAACTGTTGATATAATTATCCTGTTCACTGTTTTGTGTACAGTGGTTAAGTGACTGGCTTGATGTCAGTCATTGTATACAATGTGTACCTGTGTATTGCAGATATCATTCCTATAAGCCAATAATGCCATTGTGGACACCTCACACAGGTTTGGACTAAGTACATTTATGACTGACACTATGAGTGTAGTTTATCTTCTTACACAGTTGTTCATATAATACAGGATTTGCACTTACCTTGACATTACTGCAGTTTCAAGCCATGTGCTTTGAGGCTCTCTCTATCTGATGCTATCTATACAAAGACATTACATGGGTAAGTGAAGTACATGGACATCAGATGGCATTGATATATGTGCTTTGGTTGTTATGTGTATTCTTTCACTGGTGAGTGTGTGTGTGTGTGTGTGTGCTGTGATTTGCCTTTTAATTGCAGAGTGTGTGCACTGACCTTAGAGTCTTAGGTGTGTGTGCTAACCTTTGCCTCTTAGCCAGGGAAAAGGGATATTGTGCATGCCTATTCTGCAAGCTACCTCTGCAGCTAGATGTTTTTCCTCAGAATCTTTGTCTGTGTGTGCTGGAGGTGATATCTCTGCCTGTGGTTCGGGACTGTGTGGTCCCGGGCATTGTTGTCCCTGTTGTAGCTGTTTCCTCAAGATGATATTGCACAACATGTCATAGACTGTGAGAAGTTTTGGGCAGATGCCTGGGTTGTTTTACAGGGCACACCCTGATGTATCAAGACAAGAGAACTGTGACTTCAGCTTGCCAAACACATACTCTATGATGTTTGTAGTTTGAGAATGGACATTGTTGTATCCTTCCTCTGTGGGTGGATGTGCATTTCTGATGGGTGTCATGAACTGCTGTTCTCGTGCATAACCTGCATTAACCAGTAGATGGCCTTGTGGGACATCACCCCTAGCAAACCTTGTGTAAAGATGCAAGGTGTGTCATGTGTGAGTCATGATAACTGCCTGGGTTGCCTACACAGTCATTGAGGATGATTCCTCTGACATTAGAGACAACCTGGCAGTTGACTGAGTGTAACCCCTTCCCATTGATGTATGTCCTTCCATGTTCACCAGGTGGTGCTTTTATTTCTATGTGAGAGCAGTTTATGGCCCTGAAGACTTCAGGAAAGTGTGCTACAGCATACATTTCCTGCATTGTTCTTGCTCACTCCTCTAGTATGCATGGAAAACTGATGTACTCCTTTCCATATTCTACAAAATCATTGAGACATTGGTGAAATATTCTAGAGGCTAGACCTGTGTCACCATGAGTATAACCCCTGTGTTTTCTGAAATTTACCAGTAGCTAAGATCCTTAATGCTACACATACCTTAGTTTCCAATGTTATAGGTTCTCCTTGATTTCCCCTAGGTCTGAGGTGTGAGCTGCAGACTTGCAGAGTTCCTGTAGTGCTTCCCTTTCAACCCTGTATCACTCTACTGTTTCAATGTCATGCAGTCTATATTATGCTAGAGTTGGTCTGAACACCCTTCTTCTCCTTTGACCTAGTCTATCAGCAGCAGCAACAGAATAGATTTGAGTCTGTTGCACATACACATGCAAGAGAACAACAGGAGCCCCTAACATTATATTTTTTTCAAAGTGTGATGGTGGCTGAATTCCAATAGGTTTTGATGTTCGTGCCAAAGGGCTACACCATCTCAACACAGTTACTTTATAGCTTCCTGAATGGCTCTGCATTATTGGATTGGTTCATTAGCATGCACACCAGACTAACTCCAGTCCCACTCCCATACTAATGCAACTCTTGCCTTAATAAATAATCTTTTGACTCAACTGCATAAACTTGTTCACCACAACAAAAGAATTAGAGTATATTTGTGTTAATTTGCTTGCTTTACTGCTGTTTACAGCTGATAAATGTACCTATGTATAGCATGACACTGAATTTGTGTTCTCATCTAGAAATCCTTAGTGGACCTAGTTGTAAAATGTTTTTAATCAATGTCTGTATGTCTTGTAAATTGTCTCTTTGGAGCTTTTCTCCCCAGGCCTCCACTGAAAACGGACATGTATCCAGATGGACTATCCCGGTTAACAAATGTAAAATAAATAAATACATGTAATTCAGCTGATTATGCTTTCATTATTATTCTCTGCTGATTACACAAAGTTTAGAGCTGATTAATCAATGCAAAATGGTGCACTATCATGTGCACATTACAGCGTGATGTGTATATGATAGCAGCATGGCAAGTAACCATTCATGAATCTGGCACAATATTTCGTATATGATTCTTATTTGTGCAGAGACTGGCAGGGAACACCACTGAACACCATGAAACACTGGTGCTTCACAGTCTGAGTTCAACATATCAAAGTTTAATCATGCAAATGGTAACACTTTTCCAACATCCACGCAAATGCATTTCTCTGGATTACACTTTAGGAAGAGATTTTCAACAAAAATAAATATTGTTACCTGATTATATTACTTCATTACATAGAAATTGGCACACGTACTTCATCATTATTTATCCCTCCTACACTGAAACATTAAGTATTGCTTGGTATTGACAGTCCACATTGCCCATGCATGAGCACATACCATTGCTAATATCCATGACATTCATTAAGGTTTTTATGCCTTCATCATGACTTGATGATCCATGAATGCTTCATAGTCCATCCTGTGCTTCACAAGTGTGTTTGTCTCATATACACAACTCGGGTACATGTCACTCTCATTTCTGCAACACACATTAATGACAGCATAGATGACAAAAGTTGGCAGCATGTATTATTATTTATCATAAGATTGCATTTACACCTTCATATCAACAAATATGGATTTGCACAAAACCTCCAAAATCACAGTATCTTCTCTGACATAGAAGGAGATGCTAGTCTTATCTACACTGCACTGCCACGTTGTAATAGTCCGACTTCTGCGGTGGCAATTGCATTAATTACTGTGGCCTCTAGCTTGTGTAAATAGATTGGTAGGGAGTTCTAATCTCACAGTAGTCAACTTGTGTGTGTGTGTGTGTGTGTGTGTGTGTGTGTGTGTGTGTGTGTGTGTGTGTGTGTGTGTGTTTATGTGAGTGTGTGGATGGAGATGTGTAAATATGACATTAACAACTGCTGTCCACAATAAAATAGTAGCCTTGTGAAACTTTTACACTGCTGAGTGAGTCCACATCAGTGTCAGCCTATTCTCCCAGCATAATTTTCTGTACAACACAACACGGATGTCATCTTCTATAAAGTGCAGTCTTACACTATAGAAATCAGACATCTACAGTTGTGCTTGTGTTAAGTACTGTATCCTCTAGACTGCATTACTAGGTAGGTAGGGGATTCTAATCTCACAGTAGTTAACTTGTGTTTTCTGTATGGAATTGTGTAAATATGACCTTATTTACTACTGGTCTCAATATAGTAGTAGCTTGGAGAAACTTTTACAGTATAGGCCAATTCCACATCTGTGAAAGACCCTTCTTCCCACATCATCTTCTGTGCAACACAATGCTGATGTCACCCTCTATAAAGTGCACTATCACAGTATAGAAGTCAGACTTCTGTAGTGGTGCTTGCATCAAATACTGTGTACTCTAGATTGCATAGCTAGATAGGAAAGGGGCTCTAATCTTTAGAAATCAATGTGTGTGTGTGTGATGGTGGGTTCATAGCATCACAGGAAGATTAATTCAACAACTGTTCTCATTTGATTCCAACTTGTAAGAAACATTTGCATAGCCAGATCAATCCCATATCCCCCTTTCACTCTGTCCATAAACACATACTGACTGTAACATACTTATGAGGTCATCATTTCAATAATGTACTCTCACACCACTAAAGTCAGTCTTTTATGGCATGTGTGTATACTACACGTATGTAGACTGTGTCAGCCAATAAGTAGGGAGTTTCAGTACAGCAGTGAGACTCTCCTCACTTACACCTCTTAGCATTTACAGCATTTAGAATTCTACATAGCTGCAAAAGTCATTTTTGCACATGCATTTCATTTGCATGACACAGCTGATGTCATCCTTTCAAAAATGCAGTGTTGCTCATATGCAGTCACGTTTTTCCTATGGCTCTTGTGCACAATACACTTTTGTATAGATTGCTTCACTAAATTGGTAGGGAGTTTGAATACAGGACTGTCTGTGATTCTTCCTCTTACTGTGCAAAACAGGTTGCAAATACATATATGCGGTATATCTATGCAGTGTGCTTCTGCTGTGCAATGCCTTTTTAGTAGAAACATGAAGGTAATACACAAAACTGATGTCATCTATTGAAATGTACAGTGTCACAGTTGTCAAATAAATCTGTAGTTGCGCTTGTGTTTCAGCAAACCTTTATTAGCCTGTGATGTTAGCTATATAGTTCAAATCCCAATGTCACTGCTTACAGTCAGTGTACATGTTGTTAACTGGGTTGCCATCCACATGTACTATGCTCATGTGTAGATGTTGTTTCCTGTTACAAAAGTTTATTTTACATTTCCTTTGGAATGGCTGTATTTAAGATTGTTGCTGACATTTGAATAGACTGTTGTTCCATAATAGTTGTAGTGAGGCACATCTTTAGGAATGAGGACATTAGATGATGTTATGTATGTTGTTGCCTAAGTAAGGCGTTCCAACATAGGATTATATCCATACTGCACATAATTGCTGTTCTGCCGTCAACATCAGGGGGCTACAGTGTGTTTTGGCATACCAAGCATCAGGTATGTTGTCTGATATACAGCAAGATTCTTTCTAAGTAATTACAGGACTCATATTCCCTAATTCCTACACATGTTGTAATGCTTTCCCATTACCATACATATGACCATTGGCAATGCACTTGTACCATGGCACATTCATTGATCCCAGTAGGGTGCTGATTTTCACAATGCTCAGTCAAGTGCTCCAAACCAGCAGTGAGTGACTGGAAACATTTGAGTCCTTAACTGTTCAACAGGAAAGATATCACCCACAGTTACACTTTGTAAGAATAGACTGGCAGAGACCTCCTCATCAATTTTAGCAGCTAAAAATTATGCACAAATGAATCACAGCTGATTGAACAACTTCACATATTAGGAGTTCAACAGCTGTGATCACAGTGCCACTGTGATACATGTGATTAAAAGCCATACTGTTATTTGGAGGAGTTATACAACTTGATGTACAATTTTAGCATAGGGATTCATTTTGTGTGAACTTACTGATGTCATGCAACAACCATTACATCACATCAGTCTTATCCCTTGATATGTTGCATGAACACATGTGGCTGTAGCTTTTGATTTCATGGAAGTAGACATTTGTTCTGCCAGTGTCATAGTGAGAATGTTACTGAGGCACATGCATTGAGTACTGTTGTTTACACAAGTATGCTCCAGTTTATTGTGGTATGTATACATATGTATACAGAAGTCTTCCTTGACCATGGGACATCGAGGACTGATACCAATTGTGTGTACATGAGCATACTCATTTAATTGCTGTCAATCTGACATGCTTATATGCCATTCATTACTAGGGATCCTTTTTTAAGTCACACATTAAATTTTATTATTGTAAATATCATCTTTGTAAAAATATAATTTCTGTAACTGGAACTTTTCTCCCCAGGCCTCCAATGAAAATGGGGTTTTGACCCAGTGGACTTTCCTGGTTAACAAATGTCGATAAAATAAATAAATAGATTTTCTGACAATACCTATTGCTACCTCTTGTGACACATGCTGAGAATATACAGCTCTGGGAAATAAATCGCATCACAGTGTGGTGTTTGAATCTGTTCTTATCTGTCTCCACAATAACTGTGTCAGGCAGGAGTGCCTTACAAAAGGGTATTACATATATCACATTCTGCTCCAACATTTGTGACACCATACACATCTACATATGAGATGCATAACTATTAGAATATTGAGGTGCATAATTCCATTAGGAGTAATCCTCCTTGTGCATGCATTAGGCCTATTTCTGTGATGTATGTAGTTAATACACAGGTCAGTGATAACATTGATGGGATGGGTTTGATTCTTGCAAAGGAAGATTATGGCTTCTAATCCATTCCTATTTTCCAACATGTTATATTGATGAAATGCACACTATGCAAATATCCCATCATGCATGTACTATCCTTGCAAACTGCCATCTCAACTCAGTATGTTAATGACATTCACATGTCATGTAATCCCTCTGTTACAAAGTTAATTTGTGTAACTCTCCCATCCTATAATATCATGCATGCTTTTTGTTTACCTATATTTGCTCAGGAACTATGACCACCATTAATTGTTATGATATACATATTGCAATATTTTATTATTACAAACTTTTCTTTCTGACACAAGTACCTTCACTTCAATTATTTTACTATAATTTGAACATTTAGCCTCCCCTCTTACATAATTTTGTATACATCTTTTTGATTTGTGTGCACATTCTTCTCAGTATGCTTTCCCTGTCTGGTAACACATCTATTGACGTTGCCCTTGTTTCTCCTACTCTCTCACTTATTCCATATTCATATGTTGGATTTATATGCACATCACACTCTGTACACTTTCCTTACCTAGTACAGACTGCATTATTTGCTCTATGTAGCTTTTCATGCTTTCTGTAAGAGCACATTCAACAGGTTTGCCTTAGGCAAGCTTGTTTGTTTACTGTGTGTGTTAATGCTGCTTAACATGTTTTCCTGGCCAACAGCACTGTTGCTCGCCACAAAAATGTGCTTGTAGTCATGCAAGCGTAGTGAGCAGCATGCATATGCAGTTAGCGCTGCTGCTCATCGCACTACCACATAAACATCATGCAGGCTTTGCGTAAAGCCTACATGGTTGTTCGCAAATCCCACAGCAAATCTTAAAGACAGCAGTTGTTTATATTTCTGTAATGTAATTTGAAACTCTTAAAAACAGATGTATCATTCTACATATTATCGAGCACAAAACTCTTATTTGTAGAGATGATGTTATAAATGCAGCAAATCAACCCACTCACACACACACACACACACACACACACACACACACACACACACACACACACACACACACACACACACACACACACACACACACAGCCTTGTGCACCACACAGTCTGAATTCAGAAATGCTGGCTAAGCAATTCTAGTTAAAATCAGGTGCTGTCTGCTTAGGTACACATATTATTCTTATGTTAATCACAGCTAGTTCTGGAAGAAAATTAACAGCAATTAAGTTAATAATATAGTGCCATAATTATATTCAGGACTTAAATTTAAAAATAACATATCTACTCTTTTAGGAGATGCTAATATCTTAAGAATATCAATATGTGCTGTGTTCAAACAGTGAGTTACTTTTGCTTACCTCCTGAAATTCTCATATGTTAGCATGTCAGCAAATGTCATGCCTGTGTGACCACTGTTCATACACAACTATAACAGTTCTTTACTGATCCATAGGAACTGGTCTCTATTTTAAATTCATCTTCCATCATTGGAATGCAGCACCACTTTTAACCAGTTGGTAACACAAGAATTTTTATTATATGCTCAAATCCTTTGCTTCCAGCTGTATGAGTACAATAAACTCTTGAAAGCTGCAAATGAAACTAAAAAACTAAATGCAAAATGCTGTTTTGACATGTTTGGGAATTCTCTGCATTTATAAGGTTTATGTATCTGTAATTTTTTTCTTGCATTTCTTCTGGATCTGTATAATTTTCACAGTGATAAAATGTAAAGAAATATGAACATTTTTTTTGTCTTTGCAAAGTGAGTGCAGAAATATCTAAAGTTCTTGTGGAAACTTTTAACATGTGTTTTATTAATCTGAATATGTTAATCAATAATAATTTTGAGCAGGAAAGCAGCATTGAAAAATAGTTTAAACTATTTAGAAAGATCAGATTTATCTAACAGCATAAGTTTACCTAGTCAGAACATCCATGTCAACAGAAAATTGAAGAAATGCATTCAAATGCAGATTAATATTGATATAAATGACGCTTCACTTAAAATGTTAATTGTGGAACAATTATTGATTGTGCCCAATTAATCTATTTTAACAGCAATACAAACAGATCAACTGCCACTAGGTAAAAACCATACTGTAAATGAAAGCTTTATATGTTCTAGATCTAACTCTGGGCAGGCACTTAGATGCCAAAATCGTGTCTCAATACCCTGTTTCATAGTTTCGTACTAGGCTAAGTGCCCTTGAGGGCCATTTTAAGCCTAGCCAGTTACCCCATATGAGAACCAAACCCTGCACCTTGTGTTTGTAAGGTAAACACCATCACCATTATGCCAACCGCCCCTGTGATTCCTTTTTCTAATGTTCTACTGATAGTCTGAATAGAACCTGAATAGGCCAAGATCCGTTCTTGGGTGTCCTCAGAGCATTTGCTGCTAAAGAAACAATGGCCTCACTACACTACAGCCCTTTTTCTGTTCTTCACAGCCATGAAAGCAAAAAGTTCTCTTCCTCAGAAGCCTTCTTTTTTGCTTCACTAATTTTCACAATAATGCTGCACTAAAATATTAGTGATCTGTATGGTTACTAAGCCATATGTAGCAGTAGCAGTCCATCAGGAAACCAAAGAAAAGTGGTGACTTGAAATTTCTAGTGACAAGGACATGGAATAACAGTGAGCCTGGTTACAGGGAAGAACATCTTTTAACAGGACTGAAGGAATGTCAGAGAGAGATATAATGTCAACAGCCCTCTAAAATGATCTAAGTGGTCACAAGTCCATTTATAAAACTAATTCATGAACTCATGGTCTGAAATTACTTCAGATTCTTCTTGGGTACCTTTCTTTCAGGGTTTGCCTTGACTTCCTCAATATTATTGCTTGGACTGCAATTTGCTTAAGTGCAATAGCTTGAGATGTTATTTCCTTGCTCTGTTTTCAGTAACTACAAATGCAGTGATCTACTTATGCCCAAATGTATGCATTTGGATTTCTGAGGTCAAAGGGTAGTGGGCAATGAGTAATCCTTTATGAGTGACCTTGGAGTGTTACTACAGAAGTAAAGGGAGCTCAGAGGAACAAAGCCCTCCTCATGGATGGTATATTGAAACTTATCGTCTGCAAAAAAATGCTTATTTTAAATTTCATCTTACTTGCATGGATGCCTGTCCTTCTTGAGTGAATATGTATGAGGTATGTACTCAAAGGAATGGGCTGCATATAGAAATGTATGAGCTATTGTGTTCAGAACTTGTGCATTTTGATTCTTTTTCACAAAATTAAAGATTTATTCACATCCCTTAATAAAAACAGCTAATTTAAACCTCCTTCTTAGCATATTGATGAGAATGCTTTCTGAGTCCAATTTAGGGCTATATCACAGTGTAATTAGGCAATAGTGCTTTTTGTAACACATACAGTATCAAATGGATAAGCAATTTCCAAAGAAAATTTTTCACAATCACAAAAAAAAAATGTTAATGACTGACCTTTCAGGAAGTGGCTTTTAATACCATATGCCCTTCACTAATCATAGTTCCTGCTAAGTCCTCAACCTGTTCTGCCTTTTTCCTTATGGCATTTTCATTATTTCACAACATCGTCAATGACTGTCCTCACTAATTCTTAATTCACTTTTACCATATATCACTGCTACCTTCAGCATTTAAATATTCCCTCCTCCTGTTTTAGAGGTTCCACTCCAGCCACCTGCACCTAATATGTTGTGCTGGTTCCATGCATGTTACATTTTACAGATTGTGCATATTCACTCCATGTTACATTTATCTTTTTTCTCTGAGTCCATTTCCATTTCTATAGTTGCATCCGACTATCTAATTTATGATAACTCTTCAGTTCACATTTTTGTACTATAGTATGTATGGCATTTTAACTGATGCTAAGATATTGTTTAGGTGTTCTACTAGATAACTAACATTGCATCCTGGAGCACATATATTGCTTACTTTGGCTACAGTCAGTAAACTTATTATGAGACTGCATAGCCTACTGCTACAGGTAAATGTCATGTGGAAAAGTTAAAAAGAAGCATGATTATTTTAAAGGAAGAAATCCAGACAAAAGGGAATGAGAGTGCTATGGCTAATAAGCATAAGAATGTCACCCTAGCAAGGCTTTATATAAAACAATGTTGACAGTGTCAGCTTTGTGTTTTCTCCTGATGCACGATCCCACGTTAGGAGTGAAAAGGCTCTTGAAGTTTTGTTTTTAAGTTGAAACTTTTTGCTCTGCTTACCTTTCTGACTATGACCATGCAATTATTTTTTTACTGCTAGATTCCTGCCTAGAAATGAAAGTAAAATAAATATTTTTTTTCTTAGAGATAGGGCCAGAATATGACTGAGAGTTATACAAAAGCAGACTTTGACATGAAATGACACCTGAAACTTTCTTTTCAATTCAGACCCAATTACTTTGTCAGCATGTGCCCTGTTTTTAAAAGGTACCAACCTCACTATTCAGCATTTTACGGGAAAGAAGTTTCAAGTGATACTACAAATCATTAGTTTTCACTGAAGATGGAAAGTGTTCAAATGTCATCTGACAGACTACTACCATATCCCTGATACTGCACTCATATACGGTACACCCACAGATGAGTCTTAATTCAAGGAAAGTGGAAGCACTGATGAGTGGCCTGTTCATATTAACATTAAATGAAAAAAATGTCAGCGTCAATGACTTGCTGTGTCCTTTCTGTGCCAATATTGTAATGATCTGGAAAAAAGCAGATGGTTAAATAATCATGAAGCTTGAGTATAAATAAATTAAGACAATTAGCAACAACATGGCTCAAAAGAACATAAAAGCAACTGCTGTTTTTTTTTTCTTAAGACAAGCAATTTATTATGATTTTTTCAAAATTTCAGACAAAGAGGGCTTTAACAGAGGCTGGGCTGCCAGGCAGTGCAGCTGATGGAATATTCAATTACATTTATGTAGTTTGGCCAAAATTAAAGACAGCACACCCTACAAATGACTTAATCATTATTAATTGCAAGAAGTGGAAGGAGCTGGACTACATTAGTGTATGTATATGCTTATTTTTGCCCGTTTACCCCTTCCTGCTACCTGTGAGTTTTTCTTTCTCCACCTTACCCCTTTCTAGTTGCTTCTCCTATTGCTTTACTTTATTTTTTCTTTTCTCCATTTTCATTCTCTTGTTGCTGTTTTGTCGTGCTAACCTTTTAACTCATTTCCTCTCTCTCTTTCTGTTCACTACTGCTTAGCTCACATTATCATTCCCCAACTAAAACTATTATTTCTTTTCTTTTCTTTGTTTGCCCTCCAACACTGCACCACATAACAGTTTCTTCCTTATTCACTCACATTCATGCCTCTTGCCATGTTCCAAGGTTCATCTCTTTTATTTTCATTTCCTGCATTCTTTACCACTAGCCACTCTCTATGCACCTCTGTCTTTTTCTTCCCTTTAAACTCTGTCTTACTTCTATTTTTACAAGGCTCCTTATTAAAATATTGGGACTAACAATGCCAGATCCCGAACCATTAAAAGAAAGACAGAAATTACAGAAGAGAATTCAAACAGAGTTGCATCCCTGCCTGGCAGTGCCATCACCCTTACCTCGGGCAAGGCCCGGTAGGGAGGGCAGTCATTGCAGAGACTGACTTCTTCTTGGGTTTAGACCATTCAGGAATAGGATACCCACTCTATCACTGACCTTGGTGCTCTCCTTCCATATGTGTCATCTCTCTTACATATTTGTTGTCCAGTACTTGAATCACCAGTTCTCCTCCTTCTGTCTGCATGCCAATAATTCTACTGTCAGACCCACCCACCTTGTGTCAGCATCTTCCCTGTTGGTCTTTGTTTTTTTATGTTTGTTTATTTGTGTCTCCTTACTTCCATACCTCTGCCCTTTTTCTATCCCCTGTCTTCTCCTTACATATACCCTTCTTAACAAACATAGGCACCAATGCCAACAAGAAATGATTCCCTTCCTCCCCATCTCCCACTCTTACCTCCACTGAGTCCTTGTATTTGTTCCTCTGGTCACTCTTGCCCATTTCTGACTTTTCTATATACCTATTTTCTACTATGTCAATCTCTAAATGTAGTTAGAAACATTGGTGAGAGCCACTTACTATGCCTTTCAGCTATTCTTTTAACATCATGAATTAATGCACGTGCACGCACTTAATCATATGCACACAATCATGTGCACGCACTTAATCACGTGCATGCATTTAATCACGTGCATGCACTCAATCATGTGCATGCTACTTATTCACTGATAGTTTTCACAACCTTCTGAGCTGTGGTTGCGGGAAATACTCTCTCAACACCATCCCTTTCATTTATGCAGGAGGATTTCTTAATTAGTTCTTCTTGAGTACTGAGAATCCTGCGAGTTAATTGATAATTACCATTGACCTCATTGTGCATCTCTAAATCTCAGTGGTGGCCTTTATGCAATCATGGAAGACATGTTTCTGATTCCTAGGGAAAGTGTGTTTATTCCTAAAGTCATTTGTTCATGTTTCCAGCTAACATTTTTATTTATTAGTCTACATTTTGTACTTGAAAGTAGTTTGAAATCCTTTAGCATGTTTAGCTTGTAGAATGGATTTTTTTTCTCTTTCTGGTATTACTTGCTTAATGCCTTTTAACAAGCTTCTTACAACTTCAGAATAGAAGCTATGTTCAACTATAACAGTAGTTTTTGCCTAGCTTCTCAATTTCTAATATTAGGTGAGTCTAGTTTGCTTAATTTGCTTATATAATGTTTTAAATACATTGATGTTTACTAGTCATGTGGTCTAGGTAACCATATAGAGCCTAGTTATGCAGCCTAAAGAGTGGGTAAATTTGCAACCCTGATCATTGAAGGCCAGACCCAACTAATGATAAAGGCAGAACTTGAAAACAGCCAGGGTATTACATTGTTTGACATAATTGCAGCTTGCTACAGGTAGGGGATTCTTTGAAAGAGGAACCTTTCTCTCCAAGAGGTCTTGTTTATACTACAATGAAGTTAGGGAACTTAAATCAGGTGTTTTTAGTATTACCAGTATTTCTGAGGTTATTTTTTTTTAATCTTACCACTATTTTATGTAGATATTTAGGATTTACAGCATAAGATTATAATTTCATAGTCCAAAAGGCAAGTCTATAATCACAATATGGGAGCAATTTCAAGACAACAGAAAAGCAAGAGGGTGTTTAGTCTGTCTGGGCAGCTAATGGAACTTAATCCTTTGATTTTTTTTTAGTTAGAAAATGTTTCACTCTCTCACATTGGACTAGGTATTTATAGAGATATATTCCAAATCATGTCTTGTTCTCTGCGATTAGCATGATGATGGTAGAATAGAAGCATATTATGACATCCTTGGACATAAGTATATACCTTTGATAATAGTGGGCAAGGTAAAAGGATTTCCTTTTTTTCCCTCAAAAACATTTTTACTTTGTTTTTATTATAAACATACGCAAATGTTCATATAACAAATACAATAAAACAATAACAAAACTATTTACAATATTTAGATTCATCCATGATAAACAATCATTTTATCCATGAGAAGTTATCAGTATTTGTTCAAAAGGTTTTCCAATTTTTGCCATGCTATTTTTTATGAGTAATATTATGAGTTTTATACCAAATGGTTTGCAGTTCTTTTTTACAAACAACTTTTGCTAAATTAATAAAATCTTTAAACATCAAATCTTGTTTACTTTTCCAGTTGAAAGTAATAACTTTTCTGGCAATTGCAAGAATTGACCAGAGTAACTGAATCTGAGATTTAGGTATTACATTAGGTATAGGAACATTGAATAGGATTAGTGAGATAGCATGACATTTATCAGACCATAAAGCCTTTACAAAATATCTGAAGTCTTTCCACTATCAAACAACATTTCTACATTCAATGAACACGTGAACCCAGTTGGCCTCTAGTAATTCGTTACATTTCCAACATTTACTTCAACTGTTTTTGTGCATAAGAATTATTTTATGTGGAGTATAGAAACTCCTATTCATAAATTTCCATGTATACAATCTCCAATATTATGAAGAATAGGTACCATACATAGAATTCAATAACAGTTTTTTGGATTCATCATATATTTTTTCTCCATTAATCTTTACACAGTAATTCCAAACATCTGAGTCAAATTGTAGAGTGTATTCTCTTAGTATTTTATAGATAGGTGAAATACTTAATGTTTGATCATCTGTCTTTTCAAGACACCTAATAAAAAGCTGGATCAAACTAGGTATAGATTCAGTCTCTAGGTTGATTGATACACTCATTTTGTTTTCTGTAAACTGCTGTAATGGGTGTATAAACAACCAACTGTTTTGACTATTATCAAAACTACATAGAAGAGAGTTTAGTGGTTTAATACTCTTATTTTCAATAAACTGATGCCAGAATATCAAGTTATTTTCCTTTAATTTTTGCATCGCATTGCTGCGGTGGTGCAGCGGTAGCATTGTTGCCTCACAGCAAGAGGTTCTACCATTCGACTCTTGGCTGGAGTGCCTTCTGTGTGGAGTCTGCATGACCTCCCCGCAGTTGAGTGGCATTTGAAAGACATGTGTAGAATGGGCGAGCCTTCGTTGAAGGTTGGGCATTGAGCTGGCACCTCGGCACCCATAAAAAAATCTACTACCAATAATTAGCGGACCGGAGTTCCGCTGTGGTGACCCCTAACCAGGAAAAGCCAAAAGAAGATGAAGAAGAAGATTGATGTTGAAAGAATCTAGGCAATCAGGGGAGTATACTATAGGGAATATAAGAAATAGGAATTGTTTAATGTTGTAATTACAATCAATTATATTTTTAAAGCTATTAAATATTTGATTAATGCCATAAGAATAATGGTCAAATTTCTTATTATATAAACAAAATCCACGTGAAAGCCAATAAACTCTACTTATTTTGTATTGTTCCTTAAATTGAATTTCTATAGTTCTGACATCAGTTATATGAATCTCATGTATTATTTTCCAGCCAGATATATAGGTAGGTGAGATCCAAGTAATATTACATTAATTATAACTGATTTGGAATAAAGATCTAAGCTAGAGAATGCTATCCCATTACTGTTCCAAGCTCTAATGTGCCATTTATATGCAATCCTAGAGGGGAAACATAAAAATGTAAGTAGCATGGAATCTATTTTTTTAAATAAGTTTTTGGGAGGGGGTAGTATCAATGACTGTATATAAAACTAAATTTTATATAAAATTATCATTTTAAAGAGAGCCTATCCTCCATTGTGAAGAGTATTGTATTCCATCTTTTGATTTGTTCACTAATGGTGGTTATTAAATTATTGTAGTTTAGTTTAACAAACTCTTTCCATGTACTCTTTATACTGACACTCAAATATTCTAATACTTCATTCTCCCAATTAAACAGGTTAGTCTTTCTTAGATTTTTGTTGATCTTTTTGTTAATTAGCAATGTTTTGGATTTATTATGATTAAATTTAAGCCCTGAAATTATTTCAAACTTGCTTAAGGTATTTATAACATCATGCAAAGAACTATCAATATTATCCAGCGTTAACAACATATCATCAGCAAATAATTGTATCTTAGGAGAATAGTCCTTATTAACTTGAAAGCCTTTTATATTTTGCTTGTTTCTGATATATGTAGCAAAAAGTTCCATTGAAAGAGTAACAATAATAGTGACAAAAGACAACCTTCTCTAGTTCCCTTGAGGAGTTCTAGTGGTAAGGATAGACATTATCTGATTTTTACATAAGCTTCTACCCCACTATTAATTTTCATTAATAAGTTGACAAAATCTGAGGAGAATTCAAAACCAATCAGAATTCTTTGTAGATAAGACCAACTAATAGAATCAAAAGCCTTTTCTATGTCTAGGCTGATAATAGTTAGATGTTTTTTGTTTTTGCATGCTATGTCTATTAATAATAGTAATTTAATAATGCTATCTTGCAGTTTTCTATGAAGACTGCACCCTGTCTGATCATTATGTATTAGATTAAGTACTATTTTCTTTATCCTATTAGCTAACATTGACATGATAATTTTATAATCAGTGTTTAGTAAAGAAATTGGCCTATATGAATCACAAGATTTGGGGTCCTTACCTTGTTTTAAAATGGGGGAGATCATTGAATATTTCCATGATGGTGGTGTTATACATTTTTGCTTAACCATAGTAAAGGCATTCATCATTTTCTTTATTATATATTCAGGAAAAATCTTATATAGTTCAGGAATTATTCCATGTAGTTCTGGAGCTTTATTATCTTTTACATTTTTTATTTGCTCTTTCACTTCTGTTAGTGTTATGTGTTTATTGAATATGTTATTTTGTTTCATTGACACCTTAGTAGTTATATTTTCTTGAATAAAAGTATTTATTACATTATCTGTCTCCAAAAGTGGTGTAATATTTATAGCTTTATAGTAATTTTTGAACACTTCTAATATGCCCATTAAGTTAGATGTACTCTTGACTGAGCCATCACTTTTATATTTAATCTCATTGTCCTCCCCGGGGTTGGGTGGGCGTTCGAAAGGCATGCATAAATGGATGTGCCTTCATTGAAGGTTGAACGTCGAGCTGGCACCTAGGCATTCATCAAAATCTACTGCCAATCATTAGTGGACCGGAGTTCCGATGTGTCGACCCCTAACCGGGAAAAGCCGAAAGACAACAACAATAAGATTTTGACTATTTTTTTTTATCTTACCACTATTTTATGTAGATATTTAGGATTTACAGCATAAGATTATAATTTAAAATTTTCCAGGTTTATGGCTACCTTATGATTCAGAACTTCTAAGTATTTTTGATTTAACTTAGTAATTTCATTATGTGCTACTTTATTTGGTTTTGCATCCATTTTTATCCTGTCTATTTTTTTGTAAGTCTAAAAGTTCTTTGTCCCACTCTCTCCCTTTTTAAAGTACCAAGATTTTATTCTACCAAATATATAAACTTTAAAGGTGTCCCATAGTATAGTATCAGTCACTTCACCATTATCATTTGTTTCCATAAACATATCTATTTCTTTCATTATCCATTCCCTAAAGTCTTTCAACTTAGTTATGTAAGCAGGAAATCTCTGTAGAAATCTTAAATTATCTGTATGCATAGTTAATGTAAAGTGTATAGCATTATGGTCTGAAAATGGACAAGTCATTATAGATATGTCACTTATTTTAAAGTATATATTATTTGATACAAAGACCTTATCAATGCTTGTTTGTGTACCAAACCGATATGAATAGTGAGTACAGAATAAGGAATGATGCTCTCTTAGACCATGTATATCTTTAATGTTCATCTGATATGTAAAGTCATTTAACATCTTGGCTTCAGATGTTACTTTTATTTTACCATTTTTAGAAGCATCATTACCAGATAATAGGCAGTTAAAAATCACCTGTTGCTATAATTTCCCCTTTTGCATTTAAAGTAATCAGGTCCAGATATTTGTCAACATATTTTGTACTTAGTCCTGGTATCCAGTATGTATTAATCAAAGTATGATACTTCCTATTGATTACCAAAATAACTATGCTTAGCATCCCATCTTTATCTGAAATTGTATTTATAATTTTTGGCATAGTATAAGTATTTTCCATAGAGTAAAACTGCTTCTTCTCTTAGTCTTAAAACATGAATCAGCCAGAATGGTATAGCCATTAAATGAGTATTTTTGTAGTCCTTTTTTAATAGATAGGTTTCCTGTAAAAAGATGATCTGGGCTTTATGCATTTTGATATATTTAAGCAAACCAGCTCTTTTAACATTATTGTTCAAACCATTAATATTTAATGATAAATATTTATAAGGCATTGACTATAATGTGTTTGTTGTTACTTACTGAAAGACCTTTCTTCTGTGTTGACTTGAAATCTACTGAAAACTTACTTATCATGGATGTATAATGTGTATTAAGCACTGCTTTCAAAAACACAAACTATTTACAAACACATACATGAAACAAAGTTTCTGGTTTAGTTAAAAACTTAACGAAACCATCCATCCACCATCTCTTCAACACCAAAAGACACAAATTATCAATCTCTGCTTAGAATATAGTATAAAAACAAAAAAGAAAAGCATTATGAAAGCAACTAAAGAAATCTGAGTCCATGAAATATACATTAAAATGAATGTCTAATATAACTAAAGCTATATGAATATATCACATATAATAATAGCATCTTTGATAAGTAGATATGTCAGAAATACACATCTGATCAAAGTATGTATAAACATTAGAAACTGAAGGTTAAGAAGATTGTCAATATTTCCAAGACTTTTTGAAAAACATCAGATTATTTAACTATTTTGTTAGTCATCTGTCTAACATTTTTCACATAAGGATCTGTTGAATATATATATATATATATATATATATATATATATATATATATATATATATATATATATATATATACATACATAACACTTATGACAAAAAAGCCTCTCAACCCTCTGTTTAGTTACTAAAGGTTTAGTTATGTAACATAAGTTTGATATTAATATGCATAATCAGTTTTCTAATGCAGCTCCTATTTCATTTGATGTCATTTAATTACTAAAAGTATCACTGAATCTGCAGAATGTATGCATCTATAAAAGAACATAGGTATTTTCAAAGGAGTTAAACACTTTTATCAGAACTAATTATTTACCATTTAAAGTATCTAAGTGAAGGATAACAGAATTTCAAGAGAAAAGAATTCTAAATCCAGCCATTTAACAATTTCAAAAGGTCAAGTGATGTCATCACTGTTGTTTCCTCAAGTTGCAGCTTCATAAACTTGTTAAAAAGTATCTAAATAAGCTCTTGCACAGCAGAGGTTGTCTCTAGTGAGGAAAAAAAGCATTTTCGGCAGGAAATCAAACCTTAAAGCTTTCAGAGTCTACAGAAAGCAAAAAAAAAAAAAAAAAACCACTCAAGCTGCCTTGTCAGTGCATGTCATAAATCTCAACAATGAAAATAGTCACACAGACCACCAGTTTCCTCACAAAACATCAACATCTTGAAAAAATTAACCCTTTCATATAAAAACGGCTATTTAGAACTAACAACAGCTGGCTCAAATCAGAAATCTTTTCATAACATTTCAATCATTTACCCACCAATTAACCAGACCAGAGAAAAAAAAAAAAAAAGAACCTCGTGTATATGTGTGTGTATATATATATATATATATATATATATATATATATATATATACACACACACGCTGTGGCGACCTCTAACTGGGAAAAGCCGAAAGACACTATATATATATATATATATATATATATATATATATATATATATATATATATATATATATATAGGTTCCTATTACCTTGTCGAATTCCTGAAACTTCGAAGCTGAGAACATCGAACTCAGATGCTCGAAGTTTCCAGGAATTCAAATAAAATAAATAAATAAATAAATAAATAAAAACCCTAACAGCAATTTAATTGTTGCAAAGGGAAAGTTAAGATTTCCCTTTACCGCACTGTAGTGCAATCTTGGAGTTGGTATATTTAAAGAGCGAGGGGTTTGGGGGGTGCAGGGGGCTTGCAAGAGTTTTCTGTGTTTCTTTTATTTTTATTTTTTATTTTCACATTGTCGAAGTTCTGAAACTTCGAACATAAGGTTTCGACCTTATGGTGTTCGAAGTTTCAGAACTTCGACAAGGTAATAGGAACCGTATACATACATATATATATATATATATATATATATATATATATATATATATGGGTCTATGTCCTTTTATCGAATGTGCACTATATCGAAACCTGTTTACTCAAATACACATTGTCGAATGCACATACTATCGAAAGAACAAACCAACGAAGCTCATATTATCGAAAGTAGCCCTAGCGGATGTTGAAAGTCACCCCAGTGTAAATATAAACAACTGAAACTTTAAACAGCAAACATAAGTCCCTGAAAGTAATGTACCACTACAATCTACATCTTCAACAAATGTGCGATCACTGTAACATACTGCAAATTAGAATACTGTTCCCTGTGATTGAAAATCAAATTGAATTGCTGTTCATGGCATACTAAACTCATTTTTGGATAAGTAGGGCAAGCTGTACACATTCTCAATCGTAGTTCTTCAACACAATTCTGTTCTCTGATAATAACATTCAGCACACTGTGGATATCTGACACATGCTTACCAGCTAAGCATCTAAAACGGAGATGCTAAACCTCAATAGCATTTTGGGTCCTTGGCAAACATAAATCATTAAGTACAGAAATATTCCAAAAGTGCACAGGGAATAAGGGAGGAAATCTTATTGTACTACTAGATCTAGTTGAAAATGACCATGGGTTACCCAGTATGTACCATTCAGTGAAGTATTTTAGCACTTCTCTACCTTCAGGTGGAAATGTGCACTTCAGTTCCTGGTATGTTTCAATAACTTCACTCTGGTAAAAATGCTACAGCAACCAGTTTTTTTATACAAAGTTGAAATGAGAGATCAGTGTTGTACAATGAACCAAGACCTACACTTTGGACTTTCCTCCATATATTCTTCCCAAAATGAAAGAGACATCCTTTACATATCACAAACTAACATTTCTCCATATGCTCTTTATAGCGGCAACTTCAAAATCACAAAGCAAGTAACGTACATCACATGTTAATTCATGCTCTTCTATCAAAGCAAATAGACAATGCCACATATAATTGTAGTCTTTAAAACTCATTTTTGACTTTAAACAAAATACTAAAGGAACATTCTTTTTGTAAACTCCATACTGAATTGAGGGATGAATTGTGTATAATTGGCAGCACAGAGTTCCTCTAAGAAAGTATGTACAGTCCATTAACAACATTTCAGACTTCGTGAGATCCTTCAAATTACTTTTAGTGGTAAATACAAGCACAATGGTTTCGTTGGTTTTATCCTTCATTCTTTTGTAAATAAATGACCCTTCTTTCAGTTTGTAATTCGTGACATCACGTTCAATAAGTTAGACCCGCTTTAGTGGGTTTATCTTTACATTTCAAGCGAGCTCTTCTAACTTGTACAAGCGCACATCTGCTAGGCAGACTAGATGCGTATTCCAGAGAACTAGACGCAATTGCATCATCAACTATGATGCAAGGGGAATCTCGGGACAAAGTGACTCTCTGTTTCAAATTTGAACAGCCTGCATACTTCTCAATTTGTGCAGGATCCCTTCGTGATCATGTTCAACTGACTTTAACAGCTCCTCTCCTGAAGTTACACATACTGTTATAGCTCGACCCTTGCATTTCTTTGTTAGTTTTTGCATACAACACCAGTAGTTCTTCAGTTTCATGGATTTTTCTAAATTACAGCTGTAGCCATCCAACACTAAAATATTTTTACCTCTCTGAGATAATGTCGTCTCATACACTTTGCCAAGTACTCCTGGGGGCAATGTCTCTACATCAGCCATTTTGACGTTGGGTATGAAGTACACCATCTTCACTTTCAAGTACTTTATATAGTCTTGCAAACTTTATGATAGAACAGCAAGTGTGTCGATCATTTAAGTTTCATTGCTATGTTCTTTCGATGGTGTGTGCATTTGACATTGTGTTCTCGAGTAAACGGGTTTTGATATAGTGCACATTCGATAAAGGAACATAGACCCATATATATATATATATATATATATATATATATATATATATATATATATATATACATATATATATATATATATATATATATATATATATATATATATATATATATATATATATATATATATATATATATATACACACACACACACACACACACACACACACACACAAACACACACACATAGATGGTGTGTATCTCTATATAAAATTTATATTTAGCCATCTATAAAACAGCATTAATGTGCTGTATTAATGTTTATATGTATCTAAACAAAGAGTCCAAACATCTAGTTAGAAACACTAATCAGAAACATATTGTTTCCCCACCACTGATCCACTAGAAAAAATGCACTTTGGTATTAAGTCAAATTATACTATTACTGAAGAATTAGAAGAGATATATCATTTGTAGTTATTTAAAAGGGAAAAAAGTATGTAAAGTACTTATAGTGGGGAAAAGAGAGAAAAGGAACATTAGTAACAAAAAAGAATAGGAAGAAAGAAGAGAGACAAAGAGAATGTTATTTAAATACTTAGTGCTATATGTAATTAGAAGAAGTAGATACAGAAAGGAAAAGAGAAAGTTAATAATAAATATGATTCACATTACCTTACAGTATAGAGATTTTCCAGAATCAAATATATTATGATTCATAAAACAAAGCATTTAAAATTAGAAGGAATTTATTAATTTGTCCTTTAGTTTCTTATTTTTGTTTGCTCCTTCCTTCACAGACCATCCATTTTTTGGGTAAAAGGATTTCTAACTGCAATTGACATGAAAAGCCTGTAGAATAGCCTGTTTTCAATGAAGGCACCTAAATCTTTGATGATTTTGTTGATCTCAAGTGTGGCCGTATTTAAGGTGCAACTAGTGGGCTAGACTTGTTTCCCAAAGGCAACTACACTGCTTTATTTTGCCATTAAACTTAAAGCCATAGTCAGTTCACCAAGTATTTGTTTTAGCAAGCCCCTCTTGGTGGATATGTGTGGCCATGAGGGAGCCAATAATAGCTCCTAGTTTACAGCCAAAGACCTTTGAAATCTGCTTTCACAATGGATAAGTAGATTCCAAAGCAGACAGAACATGAAAGAGCCCTATAGGACACCACCAGTGATATGCCTTTTAGATAAGAAGGTACCATCAATTCTTAATGTGTGCTGTTGATTGGAGAGTCAGTTGCAACCCAGTGTGTGATGTAGGGGAGCTTGTCAACAGGGTTGGCATGGGGAATCATATTGAAGGCTTTAACCAAGGTCCAGGTAGACAGTATGGAGAGAATGGCCTTTGTTAATGACAACTGTTACATTTTCAAAGAAATAAATTAGATTAAAGAAACAAGATCTTCCTTTCAAAAAGTCATTTTGATTAAGGTTGAGGGTTTGTAGGTCACCAATTTCTTTATTTATCTGGCTGACCAAAATATGTTCCATGGTTTTATAAATGATGCAGACGAGGCTAACATGAGCTGTTCTCAAGTGATCAGGTCATAACTTGTGGACAGACTTAAGATGAAATGGCCTATGGAGAGGATACAAAATGTTGTACTTGCCAGTAACTAACATGACAGCCTGGTAGTTTGTCCAAACTGATGAAGCATTTTTTTTTGTTTTGGATAGAGTTTCTAGTATCTGGTCCATGGTGATTTTTGGGGGAAGAGAGGTCTAGTCTTTCAAGGGAGGAAATTCAGGGTAAGAGGTAAGGGAGGAAGTAGAATTGACTTTGTGAGCTAGACTGTTGATGTGCCTTTTATATCAGAGTAAGTAGTGCTCTTTGGCTGTTCTTCTAACACCCTTAGTATAGTTAAAAAAAGGCCTTATGGTTATACTTGGAGTATGTGGCTACTTTAAGTTCACATCCTGTCTTGGTCTTCCTATTGGCATGTTTGATTTCTTTGATGGACTTCCTAAGTGCATTCATGTGGTAGCAGGTGAAGAATTTTCTATATAAAGCAAGACGTTTTTCATCATTTATGAAGTTTGTTTATTTGGGAGTTCCACCACAGGATTCATTTTTGACTTTCCCATTACACTTAAGCCAAACGGAGACAGAGTTCTGAATACATAGGTTTTAGATGGATGCACAAATCAGACATATATGTAGCAAGCTCATTCATTCAGTCAGTAGGGGATGGTGGTTTGAATTTCTTCAGGTCTTCAAGCAGAGCTATTACATAGGCTTTAGATTAATTTCTTAATAAAGCAGAGTTATTGGTAAGGGTGGTAGTGGTCTTGAGGGAGAAAGTGGAAGTTTGTTGGTCATATTTGATCAAAGAGCAAACAACATTAGTATGGGTGAAGGCAAAGGCAACATTTAGAAGGATGTGCTCAACTATGTTATCACCTCTGGTGAGAACCTGGACTATTTAGTCTAGGGGGAAGGTACTGATAAAATGGAAGAACATCTGAGTGTATTTACTGTTTGTTGTATAAGACTTCCAGTTGATGGATGGTCACTTAAACACACCCAGGATTAGCACAATGGGATTAAGAGGTATAGAATATAGCTTATTGAAATAGCTATATGGTCATCATCAGACACTGATGGACATCTATAATTGGCAATTATGTGGTAACTGTCTTTATTTAGCATGATTTATACATGCAAGAAGTCCACATCAGTGTTGTAAGTGATTTGGTATGAGGTAATAGGGGAACAATGAATACTGATACTTCCCTGGTGCTCTTGGATGGTCTGATTGAGTGATGGGTGCAGTACACTGGTATGGGGTGATTACTACCAGTACACTGAAACCAAGGTTAAGTAATTACACATACTGAGTTTCATGCAGACTACAAGATCAGGCATTTTTTTTGTCTAGACTCCTAATATTGAGCAGTGCTACCTTAAAGTAAGCAAGGCTGTAATTTAGGTTGGCATGTCCAAAAGATAGATTTTGCCTAAAAAATGCAATATAGGGACAGAAAAACAAGTCTTAGCCATTATGTGTAAGTCATCAAAGGAGAAATGCAGGTCATCCTTGATGAAACACGGTGGCTTCTTGATCATCACCTTCTGTGCTGATTCACATTTCACTCACCCACTCCTTGAACAACACCAGTTACTTAGATAACTGTTGGAGTAAATTATTTTATTATGAAATTGTGGCATTATAATCAGAGATGACAAGATCCTATTCTTTCCTTTCATGGCCATGGGAAATAGCTGCTCTCCCTGGTATACAATGCTGGAGACCTGCAGTCCTCAGTGCCTGAAGTAGCCATGGTCCTATATGCAAACAATGTTACAGTAAGATAGTAAGTGATTGCTGTACCACTGCACCGTGGTGCTGCTAGCATGTACATGCTGTATGCATGAACATACTGGTCATATGCTTTTGGTCACCATGATATGAATGCCTAGTGTCAGCATGTTTGGGCAGCAGTAGCCTGGCTCTGTTGTGCAGAGGGATGGAATCCTGCAGTCCAGGTGACCAGGGTTTGATTAGTTGCCCAATACCGGAGGATCTAGGCAAGGAGGGAGAAGGATGAATGGGTGTGACACACTCACTTCTCCTAGAGGGAATGAAGGGATGCGGGTGCTCAGGGAGTATATAGAGATGATGTGATTCCTCTGGTGTAGGCCAGGGAAAACCACCTCCCATGTCTCAGGATTGGTAGTCGGGGCTGCATGCTGGCAATTCTGCATTGTAAGTGATGGATATCCAGTCCAGACAGCCCATTGAACTCACCCTTTCATCTGCTCAGGTTGGAGCATGAGGAAGACATAGGGCTTTAAAAATATTTCAAACCACCCTGATGGCTATATATCAGCAGAATCTTATCCTCAGTGCAGTGAGGAGAGAATGAATAGGTCAACTGGCCAAGAGGGGTTGATGACCGGCAGGCAGTAGGGGTAGACAGTGCAAAAAATTGTTTTGTAGCATATCAGTAGTGATTCAAAGGCAGTGGTGCCAACTAGTTTCACTAGCATAGCTATCGCTCTGTCTCACATTAGCACAATATAAAGCAATGGTGCCATTTTGGGCATCACTGCTCATTACCATACAACTGTGGAAGAGTTGAATTTTAGTAAGGATTCTGTAGATGTAGAGCTTCACAGAGGTAAGGAAACAGTCCTGTCTGGTAGAGTACATCAGCTTAAATATCAAAATCTATGTTGGATGGCAGTGGCAGTGAGATAGATGTTTTGGTGTATGTGTAACTGGGAACCCATGATACTAGAATGGCATTGTACTGTCTGCCTGCAGCTGTTGGGGGCCAGCCATGTACTCTGGAAACCTTGTGAAGGATATACAGCAAGAGGTATGAGGTTCTGTATTAATATGCTGAGACATGGCTACAGTATTCAAATGAGGAGGCTGTGCACAACACAAACTGTAAACAGGACTAGGTGAATATAAAGGGGAAGAGGTTACAGTACATAAAGAGGAAGGTGTCTGTGCACAGCACTAACCTTAGCTGATAATCAGAAGCATAAAGTGGGGGTGGCTGGGCACTGGTGTGGCATCTGACATGTTTTACCAGGAGATGGAAATGTACATGCATGGTCTCACAAGGAAGGTGACACCTGGAAAAAGTTCACTTGTCAAGAGATAAAAGTGCTACTGCAAGCCTTCCACACAGGTAACATGCAGCTCCTAGGCAATGGTTCTGCAGACATCCATCATACTGGTACCAGATCCTGCAGGTGCTGTTGCAGGATGTGAATGTTGTGGGCAGCCATAATAAGTCTCTACAGCATGTGTGGTGAAGATTTATTGATGTGATACTCCATTCAAAAGAAAAAGCATGGGGGATCATGACAACAGGCCCACCACATGAGGTGGACTACTAACACTGAAGTGGCTTAAGTGAAACTGAGAAGTTTTTGGTTTCTCTTGGCAGGCAGGAGGAGTGGCCTTTCTGTGGTGGCATGGATGTAGGAGCTGGGCTAGTAAGGGATGCACTAGGTTAGCAATGTCCTTTGCAGTACATTACAGCACACTCCATTGCATGTTTGATGGGAAGGACTGACCAAGGCCCACCTGCATATCTCTCCTTTCAGGCACCTTTGGACTGCAGCTGCAGTAACCTACATGTTAGGATATATCTATCAAAATATGCTATACCTGTGTTTTGGTTCAACCAGTGCCCTGGGCTGGTGCAAAGAACCAGCACCCCACCCCCTCAGCTCTTCAAGTGAAGAGCAAAAAAATAAATAAATAAATAAAAAGACATGCCTTTTACTGGAACACCAACCAATGGCCGGATACACATAAGCCCTCCTCTTGCACCTGCCATTTCTGTGCCCTGCCCCCAAACCTCCTTCAACCTGTTTTAGTATTTTATTAAAAAATACTTTCTTCTTTTAAACTGTAACAAACTGTTCACAACAAATGTAGCAAATAGTTGCTACAGTTTATACCCTGCCTGCACAGAGCACTATGGTGCTCATGTTTTTGTTAAAAAATAAATCTTCTTTTTAAAATGTAGTGAACTGCTTGCTAAAATTGTAGCAAACAGTTGCTACAATTATACCCTGCCTACATGGGGCACATTAGCGTTCAAGTTTTAGGTAAAAAATTAATTTTTAAACTGCAGCAATCTGCTTGCAACAATGTATTTATTTTATTTATTTTACATTTGTTGACCGGGCTAGTCTAACTGGATATATGTCCATTTTCAGTACAGGCCTGGGGAGAAAAGCTCCAAGTATTAATACATAGTTAAAAAATCGGTCTACATAAAAGTTATAACAGTAGAACACTAAGCAGGAAAAAACAATATAAAAAGGAAATTTTTTGGGGGGGGGGTGGGCAAAGAACAATATTCTATAAAGTAGCTAATATGAAAGAAGGATAAAGTAAGAAAGGAGGTGAAGGAAAGATAGGAAAGGTATCAGAGAGAGAATAGGGTGCATTGAGGAATAGGTTATTTTCCTAGGTCTAAAAAATAGTTACTTTTATGAAAGAGAGGCAAAATATACACCTAAGAAGAGAGGAAAGAAAAAAAAAACTTTTTGGTACTTATTCAACGGGTAAGTTCCCTGTCTTAATGTGTAGTTGTGGAGCTTAGGAAACATCAACTGGGTTATTGGGTAAAGAAGGGGGAGAGGGAAAGGGAGATAGGAGACAGAAGAGCAAGGCTAGTCTGGGTTAATGCAGGGGCAGAGCCATTTTTTGTTATTCTTCTTGAAAATAGGAAGAGAAGTCAGGGATGAGATATCAGCGGGTAATTTGTTCCAGTGTTTCCCAACTGAGTTGGAGAATAAGCCATCTCCTGCAGAGTTATTAGGTGTAGTCCTATTGATGAGGAGTTTATTGGAGGAGCGTAGATGTTTAAGGTGGTAAGAAGGGGTAATAAGGCTGGTGAGTATTGAAGTTTTGGTGGGTTGGTACAGGGTTTTGTGAGCTATTATTAGTTGTTGTAGTTTGATCTGATTGGGAAGTTCTAGCCAGCAAAGTTGTTTTAGATTAATACAGTGGTGGGTCCTAAAAGGAGATCCGGTAGCAAATCTAGCAATGTTGTTGTAGGATATAACTAGTTTATTAAGGTTTAATGTAACAGGTAATGTAACAAGTAGTTGCTACAGTTAGACCATACATGGGGCACTAGAGTGCTTGGGTTTGACTGCAGATTCAGTACTGGGTTTGTAAAAGCAGGTATTGCATTAAAGACAGATCAAGATTGGCTGATCGCATTGCCCAGTAGTTTGAACCCAGCCCACCCTAGCTATGCTACTAGTTGTATTCAAGCTGCAGAGGGTTATGGGAGCATATGTGTGGGCAGACAGTGGTGTCATGTGTGCCCTTGCTTTCCTGAATCCATTGGTGGAGGTCCTAGTACAAGAAGTCAACATAGGGTTAGTGTCAGCAGTGTTCCTATGGCTGGCAGTTATGGCAATATGCAAGTGTCATGGTCCAATACCACAGTGGCACTATCTGTAACACTACAGTGGCAGAGAACCCCAGTAGAGATACAGGCTGATCACACAGTCCCATCAGAGCATGATGGACATCTACTAGCTGAGAGTCTCTCATGGGCTCCATCAGTGTCCCTAGCACACCCACAGAATCTGAAATGTGCATCACCACTGAGGTGCACATACCCATCACTAAGGACAGATGTTCGAGGTAAGGTGCACTATCCCCAGGACCATTCCTTTTATGGTTACAATACTTAGCATTACCAGTAGATGCGTAGATCAGTGTTACAGGCACAAAACATTGTAGATAAGGTAAATATGGGATGTGTAATGCAGAATGACATGCACAAAAGCATAGTTGCATAGGGAATACGGACAGGGAGCACACAATGCTCCTGAAGTCATTGGTTTTAAATATTGCCTCCATAACTGCCTCCATAAGACACAGTGCAACTGCCATCTGGTCTGCTTCCACAGGACATGCCGCCTTAGTGGCCTTGTGAGGGACTGGATGTGTAGTGATCAGGCACAGACAATCCCAAGTAAGAGTACAGAGGAGGTTGCAGAGATGGCATCACTGCCACCTGTGAACACACATCTGCCCAACCACAGTCATGGGTGCTGTCTAGGTTATTGGCAGCAATACTCCTCTGTCTTAACACCCAGGACATTTCATCAGACTGCACTTGTATATTCCCATAGTTCTACTCCTTACCTGTCACCTCTGGGTCCACAGCCCGACACCCTTGTTTGTGTGTATCAAACAGGTTTTTGCTAATGGTGTCCATCAAAATCAGCTCATATTATGAATTATCAGGGTGGGCATGCATGATTGAGTAGTTATACACTTTCTCAGCCATGGTCCATATCAAACCCTGGCACCACTACATAACATAGTGGACACTGCCAATGGTCATGCTATGGCAGTTTGCCTCTGCCAATGGGGATGTGATCTCTAAATCCCCACAACCTACAGGTTTAATGCCTAATGAGTTCACCTCTCATGACCTTACTCTATCTCAAAGTGTTGTAGTCATCTGTCACTGTGTCTCCCCTAAATGTGAAAGAGATGATGAGCATACCCTGACCATCCCCTAACCTGTATGAGTATGGTGATGCCTGGTGCTTAGTATGGCCATTCCATGCATTGCCTTGCATAACCAGGGCATGATGTGCATGAATTATTTTTATCTGTGCTATCTGTGTCATGGCATATCTGCCAGTACTGTAATGTAGTGTGTCTGCCTCTGCCTTGGCTATGGAAATACTGCAGAAGATCACTCATCCTGACTCTCCACCCTGCCTTTCTGCTGCTGCTGTGACTGGTATAGATGGTCTTGGCAGATGCTCACCCTCTTCTCCATCTGTTTGCAGAATGAGTGTTGTGCAGCACAGCACACACAACAACAATCTTGCTGCAGGTTTCCATACTGTATTGCAGTGCCCAGCTTGATGCAGCTAGACAATAGAAGCATTCGTTTAGTAGACTAGGCACATGCTGCATTATATTTCGCTTTTCTGCATGGGCTGCATTATAGGCATTATGTTGCAAGGTCTGAGGTTTGCAGATGGGGGTCATCAGCCAGGGCGCTAAGGCACATCTGACATTATCTTCAGCACACCGCAAACATCATATTATTATGAGTCAGTTACCGCAGAGGATTAAGGCTATGAACTATTAATGAGTTAATCTCTGTGGTACAGGGTTTTAATCCCACAACCTTAATCTTCCTACTCTCTGTGACCTTGATCAAATCACTTAACCAGACAGTGCTTTGAGGCAATTGAAAGTTTCAGATAACCTCTTCAGTTCTCTCCTGAACAGCATGTCTAGTAACTATCAAGGTAGCTAGGAACCTATATATGTGGCCTACCTACTTCTTGCTTACATGATACCTCTGTGTACTGTCCTGTCTATCTGGAATATGTGTGCACATGCTAACTAGATGACCTATTTGGGAAGTCTCCTTGCATGAAATGTTGGTATAGGTTCGATGGATGCCAAAACTGGTAATCATGGCAAATGACATATTATAAATAATTTCCTTAGCATTTCAGACTAATTGGCAGTTCAGGCAGTGGAAGCCCATGAATGTTACACACATAATAAAATGTGTGTGTGCATAAACATACATGCATACATATGCACACACATATAAATTTACACACACACACACACACACACACACACACACACACACACACACACACACACACACACACACACACACGTATTGAATACATAGTTTAATGATAACCTTTCCTTCAGTCACTGAATGCACTCTAAGTTGTACATAGTAAGAAACAAAACATATAACATCAAATGTTGCTTTTTGTGTGGAGTTTTACTTTTGGTCACAGTTAGGAGTGGAGAATGTGGAACATGGCAAGTGGGGGTGGACAGTAATGCCATACCTTCTGGATATACTGAAACTTTTGATACTGGGGCTAAGAGAAAGTATGTGTGTGTGTGTGTGTGTGTGTGTGTGTGTGTGTGTGTGTGTGTGTGTGAGTGTGTGTGTGTGTGTGTGTGTGAGTGTGTGTGTGTGTGTGTGTGTGTGTGTGTGTGTGTGTGTGTGTGTGTGTGTGCATATGTGTGTGTGTTTGCAGGCTAGGGTTACAGTACGGGCTACAGAAGGGGATAGCTTTTGTGTTGTGCTTGGGTACTACTGTATGTGTGTGTGTGTGTGTGTGTGTGTGTGTGTATGTGGGTGTGTGTGTGTGTGTGTGTGTGTGTGTGTGTGTGTGTGTGTGTGTGTGTGTGTGTGTGTGTGTGTGTGTGTGTGTGTGTGTGTGTGTGTGCGCGCACGCGTTTAGTGATACTGTTATGAAATAGCTATTTAGTAACCTAATGTGTAGGGATGGTGGTGTTAGGAACAGATGTAGGGGTAGGGTTAGCACATATGAATAAACTGGTACAGGGTGATAAAGCCTTCCTGCCTACCCTTACACATGTATGCTAACCAAAGCTGCAACCCTACTCCTGTACTAAACCCCAGCCCTACACATTAAGCTATTAAATACACTTTCTTTAACAATTTCGCTAAGCTAACAGTGCCTGTTTGCAAGTTAGTGGTATTTTTTTCCCATTCTGTTTCACAAATCGCAAAACTAAACCATTCTTAATTATCACAAAAAGCAATTTAATTTAAATAATTTCTACAGCTGAAAGAATGGGCTCATTACAGTGCCTGTTAAGGAATACAAAAAATGCAAATATGTGAGAATCATAATAAAAACCTTACTAATATTGTAGCCAGAGGTTCTGTAAGAAAGTGGAAATTCTGAGTATTGTCGTAATAAGTGAATGGGGTTGGACATTTTTGAGAGTACATAGTGCACTATGGAAAACAGAAAGCTTAGGCAACAAGGCAAAATTATGTCAGTATGTCTGCTACGTTATTTCATTTTAGTGTACAACAATTTAAATATTGCTAATTACATATTTTTCTGCAGGGTCATTAGTATTGTATAAAACATTAAGGTTAAAAACATTGTTGCGATTTTCAACCAGGTTCTTTAAAATGATGATTTATAAGTAGTGGCCACTAACAAAAAATAAAGGATGTCTTTACATAAGATTAAATTACATTCTTGACAGAGATAGTAAAAAGGCAGGAAATCACAGTGCTTTCACACTAAATCAGTGGGGAGCTGCTGTTACATACAATATAAGCTCTACTGGCCTAAGTGCACTCTGTGTTGCTGTAAAATGACATCAATGTGACAAAAACCTTGTTGTATAAAACTGATCATGTTAGCGGGGTAGCATACATTTGGCCATTCTGGGGCATACAAAATTAGATAATAATAATAACCTCCTAGGCTAATGCAGGGGCACAATTACTGCTGATAAAAGGACAAGGTGTAATGGAAAACCTTGTTTTTTATGTTTTTGAGTATGCCTGTCTTCCTAGCAGTACCTTTATTAAAGCAATAAAACTGAGCTAGAAGAATATTGTTTCCATTTTTTGAGTGTGCTTCTTTTTCTAGCAGTATCATCTATGAAGGCAGTGAAGCTGAGATAGAAGAAACTGGCAGTAAAGGGAGAAGTTCGGTACCTTATTGGAGGTGCTATCAGTGCTGTACTACTGACATAATGAAACTTCCGAAAGAGTACATGATGTCCATGAGTGTTTGAAAAAATGGTATGTAAAGCAAAGAACTTTGGCACCATTAGATTTATGAACATACAGTGTGTATAGTGATTGCATTCATGATACTTCTACATCGAGGGACAGAAGGTAAATGGTTACTAAAACTGGGACTAAAACATACACGAAGTACACTACCCACCACATCACACACCACACCTAGTCCACACACCTGTGTCTAACAGCCACTAAGGCCTAAGCATAATCCAAACATATTAGTCACAGGAGACTCCATTGTGAGACACACACATGTGCTCCTCACCAGGCTGGATAAGGAAAAAGTCACGGCTAGTTGTTTGTCAGGTACTAGAATCCACCATATCACCCACGCACTCAACAACAGGTACTGTTATGACTGTCATAGTCCATGCTGGTGTGAATAACTTGAGATGTACCTCCCTGGGCTATATGAAGAGAGACATGATCAAGCTTGCTGAATATGTGTCCTGGGCAGGTATATTCCTAGCCTTAAGCAGCATTCTACTGTCACCTAGAATGATGACTCGGTGCAAACAGAAAATTATTGACTTTAACAATTGGCTTAGTTTCTGGTGTCATTCCAAGTGGATCCAGTACCTGATAGCCTGGGAAGACATGATTGACAAACCACAATGCTCTGCCAGAGATGGCCTGCATCTCTTTCCCTTGGGCTTCAGGTGCTTGACAAATGCTCTTGCCTCCCCTATAAAGCCTTTTTTAGGCAATGCCATGAGGTCAAAACTACCAACATGAAAATTTCAAGAAAATGCAAATTAAAGGTCATGCTGCTGAATGCTAGGAGTCTAAACATGAAACTGCATTAATTGTGAGCATTCTTAACCCTGGACGCTGCTGACATTTGTGCAGTCACAGAAACCTGGTTCAAAGCTGTGGAGAGCACCCCAACCATAACAGGTTACTCATCCTATCATACATTCAGATCCCAAACCATGGGCAACAAAGCAAAAGGAGGTGAAGTAGCAATATATATAAAAGACATACACACCTCTAGGCTGGTCAAACAGTATGATGCACAGGAGATACTCCAGGTACAGTTAACCATTGACAGGACCCCTATTCAAATCATAGCTAGCTATAGGCCCCTAACTTTGACTCAAGATGCCCACTCTACCTGTCTTGACCTCTTTGAATCTATCAAGATTCAACCGTTTACCCTGATCCTGGGTGACTTTAACTATCCAGCCATACACTGGAAGAACTACTCATGCCAAAACACAAATACCAAGAGATTCCTTGATTTTGTCAATGCAAATGCCTTGGACCAGCTGGTCGACACCCCCACAAGAGGTGAAAATATCTTGGACTTGGTATTAACCAACATGAGTAACCACTGCAGCATCCCTACAGTGTAATCCTCTCTGGTAAGATCCGACCACAAAGTGGTCACTTTCAAAGTCACCATCTCCCCCAACCCCCCGCTAGATAGGGTCAAACAAAAAAAATTCTCCAAAGCTGATTACAACCTCCTGAGGGAAGGTATAAAATGCTTTTCAGCCTCCTGCCCTTCCATAGGAATGGGCACATATGCCCAAACTTACAACAAGGTACTATAAGAGCATTTATATAGCTGCATGGAATCAGGAATACCTGACAGGACAAAATCCTCCTTCTCAAGGTAGAGTAAACCTGTCTGATGAACATCTGCAATAAATAAACTATATATATATATATATATATATATATAAAAATGCTGATCAGGACCAAGAAAGAGCAGGTGCATAATTGGAAGCAATCTTTCTTTAGCCTGAACAAGCAAATAAGAGCACTAGTGAAATCCTCCAAAGCAAACTTTGAGTCTAAACTGGCCATATCTACTAAAGAGAATCACAAGGTTTCCTTCACATATGTCTGCAGTCTCAAGGGAAGCACCCAGATCTGCTCAGAACAGTTGGTCAAGGACACCACATACGCAAATGCCGTAGATATACCAACCTGTTGGCAGAGAGGTTCAGTGAAGATTTCACCCCTCTGTCCCCCTCATCAGTAAATCAGGACATCTCCAGCACCTGCCCTCCCCTCCTCTTATCTCTAGGGAGCAAGTCATCACTGGCCTATCAAAAGCAAATAATACAGCCACCATGGGACCCAGTAACATCCCAGACTGCATCCTACATGAAATCTGGCAGGCTTCATCCCAGCTGAGTGGAGGACAGCCACTGTCATCCCTTTGCACAAAGGAGGAATGTCCACCGATGCAGGAAATTATGGACTCATCAGCCTAAGTAGCCTGATCTGCAAGACCATGGAGCAGATTAACATGGACCTTGTGAACCAGAACATTGGCAACCTCCAAACACTCGATCTCACACAGTTTGTTTTCATCAAGGGAAGGTCATGCCTGTTAAATTTGGTTGTCTTCTTTGAGACAGTCACCAAAGCCATAGATGAGGGTAAGACAGTGCACACCACCTACCTTGACCTGGCCAAAGACTTCAGTACTATTCTCCACTTGGGTATAATAGATAAACTCTCTCAACTAGGCATCAATCTGTATATTACCAGATGGGTAGCAAACTGGCTTACTGATAGAACCCACCTAGTAAAAATAGGGGCAGCAACCTCAAGCAGTCAACCCGTATCGGGCAGTGTACCCCAGGGATCAGTCTTGGGGCCTTAGTTTTTTGGGATATACTTTTCTGAGGTGCAGGCCAAAACCAGTGGGCTATGGTTGACCATGTTTGTAGATGACTGCAAGCTGGGCACTGTCATCAATTCCCCTAGTGAAGTGGACATCCTCCAAGAGGGTCTCACCCAAACAAATGACCGGTACCAGAAACATGGCCTCGAACTGAATACCAAAAAAATGCATCATCATTCCCTTTGGAGAGAGTGACATTTCCTCAAATTATCACATTAATAACAAGGTCCTAAACACACAATCAGTCATGAGGGACATGGGCACCCAGGTTGATAGCAAACTGACTTTTAACAACTATATTGCCTCAATTGTATGGAAAGCTTTCTACATGGACCACCTCATTAGTAATGGTATCTCATCCAGGGACAAGGTGATCATAACATCACTGTATTCTTCCCTTATAAGACCCATTATTGAGTACAATGCCCCTTTTGGCGTGTACCTCACAAAGCACATGCAGGAGCTGGAGAGATCACAGAGGTTCCTCATCAGGAGAATCCACAGCTTCAAACATTTACCCTACACAGATAGGCTAAAGGCCCTGTCCCTCTACTCAGTCTTGTACAGACTCCTCAGAGGTAACCTTTGTCTGGCATACAAAGTAATCTCAGACCCAGCCTTGATGGGACTGCTGCATATCCACAAGTCAAGCTCCACTCAAGTAACCCACACACGTGACCTCAACCTGGTTTGTGATATCAACAGGACTTGTTGACAGGACAGATATGTGTCCCAGAGACTCCCCCTTCTGTGGAATAGACTCCCGCTCCACTTCAAGCAGAGTACCTCATTAACCCTTTTTAAGAGCTACATGGATTACTGGATGGGGAACAGAAAATACACCCCTGGGATTTCACCTGTGTCCCTACTGGACAGAGGGATCGGGTTTTGACTTGTTGGAATATAGGCTAAATTCTTGGCTAGGCTTGTAAGGGCCTCAGGGCCAATAGCTTAGTAACGTCCTATGATCCTACAAAAAAATAGAACAAAACTGCAGTTCCTTTAAATTAAGAATAGTATTCATAAGGGGGTGGGAAGACATCACTAGTGTGGCTGTTCAAACAGCTAGAATGATGGCTGGATAATGCTACAAAATAATCTTTATAGTGGGACACATCCAAAGAAAAAGTCAGTTAAGCAAACAGGAACATTAAACAAGAAGGGGGAAATGATATAGACAAAAATTCTCTTCAATTCCTAGATAATAGAAGTAGCCTGCATGTGATGCTTGTCAAAAGAGACAACAGCACTGCAGTCATACATGAAACAAAGATTACAAGGGATAGTGACTGGACTAAAATATTCAGATTCAGGGTGTCTGGGCAGAATGAGGAGGAGCAAAATGTGAATGGGAGGGGAATAGCGGATGGAGCTATACATCTAAAAATGGATAAGATTAATCTCATAAGAGGTCACAGATGAAGAGGGAAAGGAAAAACTGATGGAGATGCTGATCTTAAAGTTGAGGACAGACACTAGGATTTGCCAGCATGTAACTAGCAAAGCTAGACTACTAAATGCAGAAAACAGGGGTTGCAACATACACAGAAACAGAATTAAAGGTTGAGCAAAGGGGAAACAAACTATAGCTAAAGCAGGAAAGAGGGGTTGTACGACATGCAGAAACAGAATTCAAGATTGAGCAAAAGGGAAACAAGCCATGGCTGATGCAGGAAATGGGTTGTACCATGCAAAGAAACAAATTAAAGAGTGAGCAAAAGGGAAAGGGTGGCACAGTAGCACAGTGGATGGCATTGTTGCCTCACAGCAAGTGGTTAGCTAGTTTGATTCTTGGCTGGGGTGCCCTCTGTGTGGAGTCTGCATGTCCACCCTGTGTTTGTGTGAGTTTCCTGTGGGTGCTGTGGTTTCCTCCCACATACCAAAGATGTGCAGTAGGTGGACTGGGCACTCTAAATTGGCTATAGGTGTGAGTGGGTGTGTGAGTGTGTACTGTGGAAGAAGTATCATGGCAGGGCTATCCAACCAGTGGTGCAAACCTTGGCTCTAGATGACTATCACTTCTGAAGTGACACCCTGACCCCGTGTGCAAAACTGGGAAAAAGTGGTTGTGGATGGATGCATGAAAAAGGGAAACAAACGTAGCTATTAAGAGTTTTAATCTTTCATCAGTTAAATGGGGGAGGTGCCCCCCTACAGAATAAAGAGATAAAAGAAATTCTGATGGAAGTAATGCTTGAGTAGAAAGTGAAGAGCTTGGCAAAGAAATGCAGTATCCTTGATGTGGTGTGTACCAGAGTAAAATGAGTAGAAAGTTAAAGAGGCAAATATTGATTTTACCACTGTATGGTCCATGATCCCCAGTGCTACCTTTCCCTAGTCATAATTCACAGTGTTTGACTGGTCAGCAAAATCAGTAGAGTGGCAGGTATTTTCACCTTTTCTAGAGTTTTCTCTTTACACCTACTATTATGCCCCTATGGACTTAGTATATGTATGTAAGGGGAAGGGAATGAAGACCCCCTGCAATGGAAATGTTGAGTTCAACCTCTCTGCAGAAAACATTTAACTACTGTACAGGTGTTGTTTTAGGGGATGTTTAGTTAATCATTTGTAATCAACCAGTTAGTTCTTCAGATACGTTTAACTTAATAAAGGGAACCATATAACAGGTTAGCAAAGAACTATAAATTAACTGACACTGGTAAAAGATAAAAACCCAATATATACAGCTATTCTGCTGTAGGGCTAGCTACCCTGTGGTGAAAACCTTGACTCGAGATGATTGTCACTGTGGAAGTGACACCCTGACCCCATGTGCAAAATGGGAAAAGGGTTTAGGATGAATGACTGGATATACAGTTACTCAGTTCAGGAAGAGTGAGAGAAAAAGTACTGTCAACCAAATATTCCACTCAGAAACTCCTTGATTTTGTATTGTCACTACAAATGTCAGAAATATAGGTGTATTATATTTTATTGAATTCTGTTTCACGTGACTTAATAAGATAAATTAAGTTTAGTAGATTAAACTTAAATGGAAGTACATTTCACATGGAAGAAATTTCCCAGCATCCCTATAAAATGTGACTTTGCCCCTGCATTGCCTTACTTTATCCAACCAATTTCATGGTTGCATAAACTCAAGTAGGTTATAATTTATAATTTCAAAAAACAAATGCTATGCAATGTACTTTAATAAAATGCCAAAAGTGTTTTCACATACGTTTCATCATTTTTAAAGGTTCTGAAGCAGTTCCTGTTAGAAGGTTTAAGCCAATTGCATAAAAATCACATGACCTGGAATTTCAACAAATATAATTACAAATAACTTTAATAATAATATTTAAATCCAAACAATTTAATACACTTTTGCATTAACTCACAATGTCTAAAATACTTTCTTAAAATGCCTTTTAGTATACACAAAATCAATCCTTCAAGCCTCTTTGTTTTAGTTTTGGTTTGAGTGTTGCATTAAATCCTAAAATTCACTTCCTCTCAATTACCTCCATATGATTTGCAATATCTGCATAATTATTTCAAGAACTAAGAACTCAAAAAGAATGACTGCTACCTTTCTACATGATGTGTCTTGCTAAGGTATTATTTTTGTACCTTTCTTATATCATTGATGTTCATATATTCTAATAAATAAATAATTTTGATAGCAACTGTCCAGAAGCTCACATAACACTATTATCAAACCTGTCCACTTACATGTCTGTTTGTATGCTGAAGTAACATGATATTTTTGTTATGCAGGTTGTGTAATGTGTGGGACAGTGACACAATAAGCACATATTTTAAGTACGTGCATGTAACTGATGTTAACTGTGGGTATTTCGCTTTAAATATGAAACGTGGCATTATTTGAAAGTTATCTATAGTGCTTAAAAATAATCTAGGAAATATAATGTTTGAAATGTTTTAATACATTGCGTATCCTTCTGGATATTTCTCAGTGAACATAATATTTGTAGTGCTGATTGAAAGCTGAAATGCATTGTTCAGTATGAGGTTGTTTAGTGTTTGCAGGCAACAGATGGCCTTTTCTAAGACAAACTCTACAAGATTTATTAAAAACATGACAGAGTCTTCGCGTGCTAATACTATTTGAAATTTAAATTTCAGCTGTACTCTGTTTTATCCTGTCTTCATTTTCAGTCTCACATCTTTCCTTTTATATTTACTGCTTCCATAATGCAGTCTCACTTTATGTCTCATTTTTGACATTTTACTTGGCTCACATGTTATCTTACACTTATCTGTTTCCTTACTGTGCATACATCTACTCTTCAATGAAGTCATTGTTTTTTTATTAGCCTAGCCTGCACCGTTGCTTAATTTTGCTTTTTTTTCATTGTTTATTATACTACAAACTAGTTGGTCCCTTTTTAATGAATTAGGTAACTCACCCAGTTGACATCTTTGCCTCATGTCATCAGCTCAGTGACGTTAGCATCTATAGTCTCTAGGGTTTTGTAGCTTGTACCGTGTATAAATAAATGGTGAAACAGGAACAGTTCTTTGCAGGTTCACAATAATTATGGTACTTCTTAGAGACACTGTTTTATCTTTCTCCTCTTCGGGAATGTACAGGTATTAAATACCTTTAAAGCTTTTTACCCCTAGCCACATGCAGAAATGTAATGCGCTGTGCCTTTTCAGGCTTTCTGAATAATCCATTGCCTGTGAGCAATGAATTAAACTTCTATATCCAAGACATGCAGTTTTTTGCTAAATCTCCTTGAGTTGGATGGATTTCTTGCCATAACATTTGTAGCATTTTACACTGAGATTTTTATTTCTATCATGCCAAACACATAAACTCTTGAATATGAATATAGTTCTTCACTTATGCAGATCTAGTTCTCAACTCTAACACTAAGATAAGATTTTTGGGTTTATCAACATGGTGGTTGAGCAGCACAGAGATAACTTGGTTGGTGACTATCCTCCATGAGATTTTTAATTAGAATAAATGCTTAAGAAGAAAGTGGATCACATGGCATACAGCTTTCTGTAACTCATGAACATTTAAATGTATATATCCCATAGAGTAGAGGTTCCCAAAATGTGGGGTGCAACCCACTGGTGGGTCGCAAGCTGATTTTGGGTGGATCACTAAGCAGATATAAACTCAGTGTGTGTGTGTGTGTGTGTGTGTGTGTGTGTGTGTGTGTGTATGAGTTGGTCGGGGCTGTGGCTGCATGTTTGTAACATTTGACACCTCCTGCATCTGCCCCTGGGTCCAAGGAAAAGTCAATGGTTTAGTAGTAGCAGTAGGGAATGCAGGTCCCCAGGCAGAACTGCTGCTGAATGGTGCTGAGCTTAGGGGATTTTCAGCAGGACAGGCATAGACTGCTGGGATAAGACAGTAGGAGGAAAAATCTTTTAAAAGATAGAGCTTTTGTTCTTTGTTTTGGCTGGAGGTATGTATAAGGAGCAATCTCCTGATGGCCATTGTAAAACTAGAAGTAAAGGAGAAAACCAGACTGCAGCAGCAATGGGGGTGGGGGTGGGGTGGGCACTTCACAGTTGCTTTTGCTGGGATGGCACATCACTATGAGTTAATTGTGTATATTACCATGTAGGCATGAGGAGTATGTGAGTGTGTGTGTGCATGTGTGTGTGTGTGTGTGTGTGTGTGTGTGTGTGTGTGTGTGTGTGTGTGTGTGTGTGTGTGTGTGTGTGTGTGTGTGTGTGTGTCTATGTGTGGGATCGGAGGGAGATAATGGCATAACCTGAAGATAATTTTTAACAGTATTGAGGGAGATGCAGATGGGAGTGTTTCATGTTTCACTGAACTTGACAGTTTTATGTCCCTTGTAATGTAATGTGTTTTTTTCTCTCTTAATGTGATGTTTCCTTCATTTTATTACACTACTTTGAATTACTTTAACTGTCAGCCCTATTTAGGAAAGTTATTTAGACTGTACATCAAAGGGTACCTGATCAGGGAGTGTGAGAACTGATGATCCACACAAATTTTAAACACTGGAACTTGAATGTGTTGTTTTTGTGCCATGCAGGACCAGACCAGAGAGCAGATCTTTCTTATTTTCAAATACTGCAACATTAATGGCTTCTACTAGTGCAGGACCTAAAAGGTTGGGTGTCTGGACAACAGATGCGGTGTGTGTGTGTGTGTGTGTGTGTGTGTGTGTGTGTGTGTGTGTGTGTGTGTGTGTGTGATCAGGCTCAAACCCTGTACCTTGTTTATAGAAGACAGGAGCCTTAATCCTCTCTACACCAACTACCTTCATTAAGGGTGCATTTTCAAGGAATGTGAGATTCAGTACATTTTCAGGGAATTGTTAGTTTCAAAGGAAGAGAAGTTTACTTTTGCTTATGTTAAGTTTGATTTCGTTGTGCAACTGTTTTGTTTAGCAAGTGGCCATAAATGTTTGTGCTATAGAATTTGAAAGCAGTGCTAGTAACACAACAGGTAGCATACTTTCTTGGGATAGAATGCTGTGGGTTCTACTCCAACACCATGTAGGTGGATTGTTGACATTGCAGTGCATTTTAACAGAGGGATGGTGGTGTGTTGCACTCCTGAGTGTGTCCTTCTTTGGATGAGAAGCCTAGCAACTATGAACCTGCTGTCAGTTTGCCAGCCATTCCCAGTTCCAATATTACCAGCATACCAATTTTTCTTTTAATGTAATACAGGCAATTTATTCTTCAAGGGCAGCAGGCACCGATTTTGTTGATGAAACACTGAAATGTAAACTTGTTTTCCAGCAGCAACATCTTCATTAGTTACTGATCTCTTTGATGTGGAGGTATTCAGTGTTACTAATTTCATTATTATGAGTTATAAAATATGCATTACAAGTGAGCAGTAGGTCATGAAAAATTACTGTCTTCGAAAGTGGGTCTGGACCCATAACATTTTGGGAACCACTCCATAGATAATAGTGATGTTAAGCAAGAAGTGACTGAGTAGTGGAGGTCACTAGGTTCACGTCTAGTACCAGTTCTCGTCAGGCATCACACCTGAACTGGAAAAGGAGATCAGTGTGTTCAATGCTGATACCGAGATTGGAGCCATAGTCAATGACAGTGAAAAGTCCTCAAAGTCTGAAAATGTGTCTTGCAGGGTGGATAGATGGTATTCATGTCAATTGATCAAAAGCTCTATCACTGAGAGCAGATTGATTGAAAAAAAAGTCTGAAAAGAGTTCTGGTGAACCACACATCCCCAAATGTAAATATACCTACTCTGAGGTAGCACAACAGTGAATCAGAAAGAACACACCACTGCTAGTAAAAGTTGTTTTGTTCAAATTTCCTTGATCACTCTACTCTTGCTGAAAGTGGCATTAATTAGCTAATACATTCCCAGGTAGATAACATCATTCCTTCAGTACGGAAAGTGTGATATTACACAATCTGATAGAGGGGAATCAAGAGATTAATCTTGTGTGAGGAAACATCGTTAGAATAAACAGAGGAATAAAAAGACCTTTGTATTAGAATTACTCAAGGCTGAGTCATGACTCATGGTTCACAGTGAGAGAAAGAAAGAAAAGAAAAGCTGGCACCATAGTAGAGTGGGACGAAACTCTAATTATGAGCTGAATTACCTAGATTGGAGTAGAAGCCAGAGTTACGTGTAGCTGACCACAGAAGACAAGAAAGACTGAGTTTCATCTATCATGGGGGTGGGAAGGCAGCTCAGCCTACTGAATGATTGCCCCTTAGTGGTAGCAAATGTTGCAGTAGGCAACAGGATGGGCTGAAGCATTCATCTCTACACGGCTGCCACATTGACTCTTGCATGGAAGTGTGCTTGCGAGTCACTATGGTGACTTTTATGATGTTAGTCTGCCACATGATACAATTAGGCTATAAAAAAATCCCTTATAGACAGCACTGGATTAATGGTTTATAGGGGGCTGGTGGAAATACTATGTAGTTCTCCACTCCAGCATGTCTCTTGTCTTATGACAGCTTGAACCTCCCAACTGATGTGGCTGGTTGTGGTCTGGAAGCATGAAGCCAGACCCTTTGTTTTCTTGGATGAAGTATTCTCTTTGATTCCTGGGTAAAGCTGAGCCCTTGGTACTGATTTAACATTGACCTGTGCTAGTGTGGGGAAAGCAAAGTGTAGAAGATGAAAAAAACATGACTTACTGAATGATAGCCCCCTGTGGTTGGCTGTTCCATCGCTACTGTTCTGTGTGAGGCTGGTATACTGTAAAAACAAATAGGGTCACAACCCTTTAGATAGACGTGATGGTTGAATGAATAGGAGGGGAGAAAAGAAAGAGGGAGAGAGTAGTGCAAAAGTCAGCAAGAGGTGGGGTTTTATTTCCAGGGTTCTAGAACTCAGAATATATAGATGTTATTATCCCATCATACAGGATATTGGCAAGGCTTCATCTTGAAATCTATGTCCAGCTCTGATCAGAAGAAAGCATGAATCTGGATGCCTTTGTGCAACAGAAGATAACCAAAATAGTACAGGTAATAGGGATATTGATTAGGAGGAGATGTTCAGACTGCTGGTTATGTATACAATGGAAAAAAAATGAAATAAAGGATAAATATAATATTTATGCATATGTCATAGCAGGCAGGTTGACAACATAAAGCTAGCACTGGAATGAGTTACAAAAGAAATAAGGGAATTTAAGACTGAAAATTCAAACACCCGCCAGAGTGACTTAATGTAGACACCCACACTTCTTGCAGAACTGCACCAACTAAAGTACAGATACTAGACTAAATATGGAGATGAAGTAAAAACACAAATAAAACTTTATTCCATTCTTTCCGAGCACTTTTGTCCCCAATTTAATATCCAGGACTTCATCGGAGTGAATTAGCATAGAAAACACATTGAACTTATATTAAGTCCCGCCCTCAATCATGATGTCACCATTGATAATCATCATATTAAAAAGCACATATAAAGTGTTTATAAAAAAGTAAATATACAATAAATATGCTATTAATATTAAAACCGTTCATGATGTTCCATTAAATAACTACATCCAAATAATACTCTTAGCACATAAATTTAATCAGCTGAATAATGTATGTACTTGATTGTTGCCGTCTGACAAACATTTTAAAAACTGCTGATTGATTTTAATTTTAAAATACAGGATAGAGAAATCTTATCATTCAAACCATTACAGCCCGTGGCCTTGGTCTTAATTTTGCCATTTTAATTCTTTTCTTTCTAATTTCATCTTCCATGGCCCTCCTCTCTCATCCTATTCTACCATATCTAGTACAAAAAACCTGAAATGATGTCAAGGAAAGGGAAGTTCATGGATCAGTGATAAAGGGATTAACAACTAAAATTATCAGTAACGAATATGGTGATTTTATTATTTGCACTACAGCTGTTTTGAAGTTGAACGATTATGCAAATTTGTTTGAGAATGGTATGACTTATGTCCTTACCAGAAGAGCTAGCTTGGTGACATCAATAGCTGATTTGAAGCTTTACACCAAGAACTTAAACTTGTCTATATTTTTTTGCAAAGAATTTAATTCAGATCACAACAATGGTCTGAGAAAGTCAAGTGTTTATAACCCATCATTACACCCAGCTATTTTACTTTTAGAGAAATTATGTGAATTTGACATATGACATCTTTTAGGGGATCAGGCAAGGTCTATTAATTTCAACCTTGCAAAGGAAAAAAACTAAATTATTAAGAAATGTTTGTTCTACTAAGGAGATTAGTTTGATGAAGCCTGATAAAGGGGGTGGTTTTATGGCAATGAACACAATTGATTACAGCTTGAAAATTAAGATGTTATTGATTTACAGCCAGTATGAGAATGTTTCTAGGAATGAACTGAATATTGCTTACAGTAAAACTGATGTTTTAGAAGTAAATCCAACGAGTCAGCCACAGCAGTTGCTGTATAAAATCATGAATTTTATTCAAAAAAGGAAAATAAAACCATAGATAAGCACTTTCACGCATTTCTAAACAGGTGCTTCATCTGCAGAATAAGTCATGCACATTCTTAAGTCAGAGCCTCTTGCATCAGAGATAGTTCTTTCACTGTTCACTACTCTCTCAGAGAAATAAGGTTTAACAACAGCCTTCTTGTGTTGGAGGACATCATCAGAGACAGCTTCAACCTCCACATCATGGTAGCCTCTACATCTAAAGTCACTTTTTAGGTGCTTAAATGACCTGTATGAAAGCACTCACTTAATTAAACTGTTGGCAGTTTTTGGAGAGCCGAATGTCCTTTGTTTTGTTTTCATTTTTCCATTTGTTTGTTTTCAGTATTTCACTTGTTTCAGCCTCTACATCTAAAGTCACTTTTAAGGTTCTTAAATGATTCATATGTATAATGCTATCATCGGCACTTAAAAATGCATATCTGTAGAACTGTCCTTTTAGCACATCAATGTGTACATGTTTTGGATGCATGCTGTTAAGATGTAAAACTTTATTTTTACTACACTCTTTCTTGTATAATTTGGTAGTTATCCCATTTCCAGTAATCATTGCATGCGCATTCAGGAAATCAATAGATGTAAAAGAAGGGGTCAGAGTAAATCTCAGAAAACTAACTGTAGAATATAACCGACCAAACAAAAAACACATCAACAAAATGTACATAAACAAATCCTACATAAAAAGGGATAAACTTAAAAAAGATATTTACTTGATTGAATACATAGAGAGACACCCAGTATGCCAACACCATATTTGCATAGCTGTTAGCGCACATGGTGCCCATCGCAACCACAGTCTGCTGATGATATAGCTTATCGTTAAATATAAACAAATGCACAAAATGATGTCAAGAAGGGAGCAGACAAGGTCTATCTTATCAATACTATACCCTGAATGTCTCAACAAGAACAACTTTACATATTCAATAGTTACATCATTAGGGATAACCATGAAGAGTGATGTGACAACCATAGTTACCAGTACACAGTTCTTAATATCTGAATTACTACTCCATTCATATAAACTTGTCAAAAAATGCTTGGTATCTATTAAAACTCTAACCTCCTTTTCCAATACTGGATTTAACATCTCTTCAGTGTATATGGACAGAGGTTCTGTTGCCCAGCCCTACCAGAGACTGTAGGTCTCATAGGTGGGTCTACTCTAGACTGGTGCACTTTAGGTAGCCCATAAACAGTGGTGACTGGTGACTTCAAATCAAAGGGGGGTTGCAGGAGACAGCTGAATGGGTAGGGCCAATTGGAAGGGATGCAGCCAACTAGAAAGGGGAGGAGCTATGCTCAAAATCACAAAGACTGGAACTTTAATTAAATACGCTGCCCTGGGTGCCAAACCGTCATTATGAGAGTCCAATCAAGACAAAATGAAGTGTAGAAGGAAAAAAAATATTTCAATGCATTGGCTACATGACAGCTTACTTCATATCTAGATGGAAACAAAAAGGTTGCAAGGCATAAAAAAATTACTTTTTAAATACATTACTGGAATGCTAGTCAAAATCAAGTATAAGAAAAACAAGCAGCACTCAACTCAAACCACTTCTCCTTGTACTCCAGTTCTAATTATAATTTATATTCAGCTTTATAAAAGTACCAAGTAATATGCTGAAAGTAGCAATCTCTGTGATACCACCACTTGTAAAAATGTTTCCTATCCAAAAAAGACCTGCTGCCTGACAACAACTATCTACTTGTTTCATTGGGAAAACATGATCAAAGTAAAAAATGAACAGCAAACAACAAACAAGCTCAATATAAATTGCTTAAAGGATTACTGCACAGGTTGTGGTCCACACATGATAGACTGGCATTCTGTTTAGTTTACGGGTAAAGCCTGCAAAAATGACTGCAAGTCTCCAACAAAGGTAATGAGTTTTTTTTAAAATACTGTAATCCTATCCTTTATTCCAAATACTCTCACATGCATTTCAATACCCAAGGCTTATACGTTATCTAGTTATGTAAGTATTCTGTGCATGGCAACAACAAAAAGCCTTTCAATGTTGGCAATTCTTTAACAGTATCCTTATTAAAGCTTACTTGCATCTTACAATCTCAGACAAGCTTACCTGATGGTCATGAAAGCATTTCTACTTAAACACAGAGCAACAGGCACTTTCTGAATAATAAGAAGCATAAATCAAAAGTATAAAAATATGACAGAAAACCAGAATATTCTGCAAAATCAAGCAAGGACAGATGAAAAGCCACTGTAGTACTTGTGTCTACCTTGGATGGTGGGATACTCAGCATACTTACACTGCATAACTGCTCCTTGCCTTGCTTGGACACATCCAGAGTCACTACAAGGGGGAGTGGGGTGCAACAAGTATGTCACAATTTGAAATGTCTCTGGTTGACTGTGATGGCCCTGACACATTTGTCATACCTCTCAACCTCAGAGCAAGAAATCTGGACAAAGCCATACACAGAAGTGGGACAAAGGCCCAAAAATAAGGACAATATTTAAATATTGCTCTTATAAACTTTCTAATAGAATAGTTGGTCTTGCATTAGTATGAATTTTCTGAAGGGTAAGAAATCTGAAACTCAAATATCTGTCATTATTTTCTAACTTCAATCCTTAATGATGTGCCTCTAATTTGTCAGAAAACCACAATTTTATGAAAAATGGAGCAAAAATGTTATGCATAAATATAACATAGCCACACAATACAGCTGGGAACCTGTCAAAGAAAGGACACTTTCTTTAATATTCGTACTGTTAACTTGAGCAGCTGACAAAATAAACAAATCTACATGCATTTCTGAAATAAAAGTAATCTATAACTCTGATTATTACAGTTATTTATTAATTGTAAACCCTCCACAATTTCTTCCAAAATTGCCATTTTGTGGAGGGATTATTAGAGGGAAAGCAACATTTTGAGCCAAAATCGGGGACAGTTGAGAGGTTTAGATATGCCTAACTCTATAAAGCAATTTATTTGCAAGTACCTCTCAACCTGTTAACACAGGAAATCTGGACAAGGCCAAATATATTGGAGAACACACAAACAGTACTAAATATTGCTCTTGTATAAACTTAGTTGATAGAATAACAGGTCTTGCTTTAGCATGCATTTTTCTGAAGTTTATAAAGTCTAAAACTCAATGTCTGTCATTATTTAGTGACTTAATTCCTAAATGATTTGCCAGAAAACCACAAATTTTATCAGGAACAAACCAAAAAATAAGAAGCAAAAATCTATTAATTCTGTGAAAATCTGGACAGTTGAGAGGTATAGTTCAGCCGGGGCTGTCTTTGAGTTTGCCGCCCTTCCCCTTCCCAAAATCATTGTCGAATGGAGCCTCCCCACTGCAGCCATTCCAATGTCCTATTACTTGGCTATTTCGCCCCATTTACCATAAACACTGTAATATGCATACTGCTTTACTTCTACGATGATTTGGATTTCATCTGAAAGTTTAATTTTCATTTTACAGAACAAACACTAAGACATCTGCTAAACAATGCAATGCAGTCTCATAATGAAAACAGACATGATATTAAAACTTCTCTGTCCTTGAAACTCACATTCATTGAAACAGCATTGAAATCCACATTAAATGAAAATACATTTGGCTAGTATAAAGATTAACTTTGGGCTGTTTTCAAATGATAGGCCCCTTGCACACAAGACATGCATGTGTTGTGTGATGCATCTTCCTGATTGTATTAAATAATATTCCTTGTATAATACAGTATAGTTATTAGAGGGTGTTTTAAATGTATTGTTTTGAACATTTTTCCAGTAAAAAATGAAACAAAATGCATGCACCAATAATGACAAAATTGCCCAACTGAGAACATTTCCATCATAAAAGTCTACTCAAACTTCTACAGTCTAACAGTATCATTAAATATGCACAATCTCTGCAGAAGTAAAAGTCATCTATAAAATTCCACATTAAAGAGATGTGTAACTAATGAAGAGGTTGCTGCTAGCAAACAACTTTATATTTCATTGTTTCAACTGCAAATAAAGTGCCTGTATCTTTGCCAAAGAGGACATTCTGAGTACGGCAGCATCCACCCCCTATGGGAGTAGAAACCGCAGCCTTCTGCATCAAAAATAAGTACACTACCTGTTGCAATATTAACAATGCAAGCAGGTTTAGCATAAGCAGCACTAAACTTCTCTTCCCCTGCAGCTCTCAGCTCCTTGTAAAATCTACTTGACACTCAACTTCGCAGCACAAGAAATCTGGAAAAAGCCAACATTTATTGGGGGGGGGGACAAAAGCCCAAAAACCAGGTACATATTTTAAACATTGCTTGTATAATCTTGGAAAGTTGCTAATATAAAATGCTGTGTTACCACCATACATTTCACTGCCAAGGCTTGAACCCATGACCCTGTGCAAAATAGTCAGAGCAACATACCACTAGGCCAAATCAGCTGTTTTATAAAAAAGAGGAAGACTGAACCTTAAATGACGACCATTTAGTGAATTCAGTTCTCACCATATCTGTCAACCTCCTAGCACAAAACACCTGGACAAAGCCAGTAATGGGGGAATACAGCCCTCAAACATATTCAGTGAATTCAGTTCTCACCATAGCTCTCAACCTTAGCACAAAAAACCTGGAAGAAGTCAATAATGGGGGAATACAGTCCTAAACATAGGGACACATTTCAAATATTCATCATATAAACTTAGAAAATTGATAGAATAAAATGTTTTGTGTTACTATGTACTTTCTGAAGAATGTGAAGTCTGAAATCCAAATGCCTGTCAATTTTATTTATTTAACATTTAACATTTGTTGCACACTAGGGCAGCGCCGGGTAATCAGATTTAAACTATTAGGGCTACCTAAAGTCCACTCTTCAAATTTTCCCTTAAAACTACCTTCCTCAAAGTATACTACTGTTCTATTTAGTGTATCCTACAACTATAAATTATCTCTACTTGACTCCCAAGTAGACTATTCTCTATCTGTATAGCGAAGCACTTGCTCCTACAGTACTTATCACCTCGATACAGCACTCTTGTTATAGAAAGTACCCCAAAAAAGCAAACCCCATTTCTCGGTCACCCACATCCCCCAGAACCTTTTCTTAAGTTTTTCTGTCTATTCCTTCTAGCATGTCGAGGGATCAGTTGCTAATGTCCTCTCCTGCTCAGCTGGTGAACCTGGGAATATTGAGGCAATGTTACAATTGCCTCATGTACACAGACAACCCTCTCCTCCTCCCACAAAACACAAATACATGCGAGAGATGCAACTATACGGCCAAACTGGAGGCTGAGCTCTCTCAACATAGGACTGGCATGACCAGACAGGAGGAGAAGGTAACCACACACACTATAGACCCAGTCTCACATAATACCATCACAACCTCAAATCATACACATAAACACACAAAGACATACTGGAGGCTCTGATCAAAAATCTACCAAAACAGCAGAGGCCACCAAAGCAGACACCCAAACAACTACCACCTCAGAACACAACACCTGCAACACATAGACCACACAGTCAGAGTGTCAAGCAGTCACAGCCCTTAAGGCCAAACACAATGCCAGTCACACTAGTCATTGGTGACTCCATAGTCAGACACACTGACGTCCCGCTCACCAGACTGAGTAAGGAGAAGGTCACAGTAAGCTGCCTGTCGGGTGCTAGAATCCGCCACATAACGCATGCACTCAAGTCTCTCAACAGCAGGTACAAGTACGACTCAATCATTGTCCACGCTGGTGTTAACGACCTGAGACGTACCTCCTTGGACTACATGAAAAGAGACATAGAGGAGCTCTCTGATTATGTAGCCCAAGCAGGTATGACCCTGACCTTGAGCAGTATCCTACCTTCACCAAGAATGATGCCACAATACAGAGATAAGATGATAAGCTTTAACAATTGGCTTAAACTCTGGTGTCAAAGGGGATCCAATGTCTGTCTGCCTGGGATGACATGCTGGACAAGCCACGCTGCTTCGCAAGGGACGGCTTGCACTTGTCACCCCTGGGATTACGGATTTTGGCAAAGGCTCTTGCCACCCCCATAGTGCCTTTTTTAGGCAAGGCTCAAATTCTAAACCGACCACCCTAGAACAAAACAAAGAAAAAAAAACCTAAGGGTAATGCTGCTCAATGCCAGAAGTCTCAACCTCAAGATGCACGCACTCGAGGCCCTTCTCAGTATGGAGAACATCGATGTCTGTGCTGTGACAGAAACCTGGTTCAAGGCTCCTGAGAGCACCCCAGCACTATCAGGTTTTACCTCATATCATGCGTTCCGGCCCCAAAACCCGGACAATACCAAGAAAGGAGGAGGGGTATACATATTCATCAAGGACACCCACACCTCAAGATTGGTGGCATCGCACGATGCATCGGAAACCATCCAGGTGAAATTAACCATAGGCAAGATTGCTCTGCAATTTGTAGCATGTTACAGGCCACCCTCGCAAACTCAGGAACCTCATATGGCCTTCCTGAAAACACTGGAGGGATAAATGTATCTCGAACACCATCATACTAGGTGACTTCAACTACCCTAATATAGACTGGGAACACTACTCAAGCCCAAACACTCTAGCCCAAAAGTTCCTGGAATTCATAAACTCAAATGCCATGGAACAACTAGTCACCATCCCCACAAGAGGAGAAAACATACTTGATCTCATCATCACGAACATGGGAGCACAATGTTCAATGCCGGAAGTATACCCCTCACTGGTGAGATCTGATCACAAACTAATCTCGCTGGAGGTCCTCATCCCGCCCCCCCCCGAAATGAAAAAGACCACAGTAAAGAACTTCTCGAAAGCCGACTTCACACTTCTAAAGACTAGTGTGGTCTCCTTTAAGGCCCCTGAGCCGGCGGTTAGCATTACTCAAACCGCTGAATCACTTACAAATGCCTTCTACCAGCACCTACAGGGCTGCATGGATCAGGCAATCCCAAGCAAAACAAAGACTCTTTGCACCAAAGGCAAGCGTCCAGTCTGGTGGACCCCAGCCATAAACAAACTCTACAACAAAAGGAGAAAGCTACTACAAGATAGAGCAAAATCCTTAAAAGGTAAGACACCGCTGATCACTATAAGTAAAAAGCTAAGAGCTCTCATAAAATCATCCAAAGCTAATTTTGAGAAAAAAATAGCTAAGGACTCTAAAGACAACCATAAGGCATTCTTTAGCTATGTCAGAAACCTAGGAGGAAACTCCCAGATATGCTCAGAATTAGTTCAAAATGATGTGAAGATTACTGATCCTACAGACATTGCCAACATACTGGCTGACAGGTTCAGTGCAAACTTCTCCCCTCCCCTAAAGGAGAGATATCTATACCAAATGATTGTAGCCCCCAAACATCTCTAACGCCCAGGTGAGAACTGCTCTCTCCAAGGCAAAGAACACAGCATCCATGGGACCTGATGGTGTCCCCGGCTGTGTGCTCCATGAACTCAACGAGGAATTAAACCCACAGTTAGGACAGCTGTTTAATCTTAGTCTCACCTCCGGATACGTACCCAGGAGTGGCGCAGCGACTGTGGTCCCACTCCACAAAGGCGGTGCCTCCACCGACCCTGGAAATTACCGTCCCATTAGCTTGACAAGCCTTATCTGCAAAGCCATGGAGAGGATCATAATGGATCTCATAAATAAAGACATAGGGAACTTGCAGACTTTGGATCAAACCCAGTTTGGCTTTGTCAAAGGCAGATCATGCCTTTTAAACTTGGTTGACTTTTTCGAAACAGTCACCAAGGCCATTGACGAGGGAAAGGCAGTCCATACAGCCTACCTAGACCTGGCAAAGGCTTTTGATACAATACCTCACTCGGGTATCATTGAAAAACTCATCAACTTAAATGTAAACCCATACATTACAAGATGGGTTGCAAACTGGCTGAGTGACAGAACCCACAGGGTCAGAGTTGCTGGCGCCATGTCAGACTCAAAGCCTGTCACACGTGGTGTCCCACAGGGCTCAGTCCTGGGCCCACTCTTGTTTGGCATCTACTTTTCTGAAGTACAAGCAAACACAGGAGGGTTATGGCTGACAAAGTTTGCAGATGACTGCAAACTGGGCGCCGTAGTTGAAAACACATCCAACACAGATATCCTTCAGAAGGGTCTCACAGAAACGGATAACTGGTGCCAGAGCCATGGCCTAAAGTTAAATGCCAAGAAATGCATAGTCATACCCTTCGGGAAAAATAAGGTTACCCCTAGCTACCATATAGGTGGCAATCCCTGAACACAGAAGAAGTTATTAGGGACCTGGGAACCCAGGTTGACAGTAGCCTTTCATTCGACACTCATATTGCTAAAGTAGTTAGGAAGACCTTCTACATTGCCCACCTTATCATGAAGGTATTCACATCTAGATCAAGGGAAGTCATAGTCTCCCTATACTCATCACTCATCAGACCAATGATCGAGTACAATGCCCCATTCGGAATGTATCTGACCCGACACTTGCAGCAGCTGGAGAGGCTACAAAAGTTCCTCACCAAAAGGATAAAGGGTCTCAAAAATCTGTCTTATGCTGCCCGACTGAAAGAACTCCAGTTATATTCAGTTGCTTACCGCTTGCTCAGAGGTGACCTATGCCTGACATACAAGGCCATGTCAAACCCAGATTTGATGAACATGCTTCATCTCAAAAAATCTAGATCCCTCAGAGTCACAAGGGCGGGAGACTTAAACCTCGACACGGTTATTAATAGGACGTGCTGGAGGGATAGATTCATCACCCAAAGACTCCCTATGCTGTGGAACAAAATCCCGGTTTATGTGAGGCAGAGCACCTCGCTGGCCTTGTTCAAGAGGAATCTTGACCAATGGATGGGAGATCGCAGATACACCCCAGGGGTTACCTCAGTGTCACTGCTCGACAGAGGCACAGCAAAATAATGGGCATAGTTTCTCCAAACTAAAGGGGTGGCGTAAGCCACAAAACTATGGGCTAGGCTTATAAATGCCCTCGGGCAGATAGCCTAGTATGAACCTATGAACCTATGAACCTATGAACCTGACTTGGAACAAAAGCCAATTTTCACCAGAGGCCCAGGAAGAAATACTGCAGACACATGTCTTTGTAACATGGGAGGACACCAGAGCAAACCCACACACAAACACAGGGAGAACATGCAGACTCCACACAGAAGGCACCCCAGCCAAGAATCAAACCAGAGAACTTCCACCTGTGAAACAATGCTACAACTGCACCACTGCACCAATTATCTAAGGAATTAAAAATTCAGAAACCACAGACTTTATGATGAACAGAACAGAACAAAATATGAGGCAAAAATCTGCAAAAGTTTCACAGATGGTGGTGGGTAGGGAATTCAGGCTCTTATTACCTGAACCCAGGGTACAGGGTTCAAGCCTGAGGTATTCTCTAACCACCACCAGCAGGTCAATTGGAGCATTACACACACACACACACACACACACACACACACACACACACACACACACACACACACACACACACACTGCATATACCTGCATATACCTGCAATGAAATGATGCAAAATAAATCCAAACAGCAAAAGATTCGATAATGTATAAATCCAAATGCACACTTCCAAACAGCTCTGGATTTGCAAAGTAAACAGCTTCATCCTCGTCCGCATTTGTGCAAGCCAGAATGCACACTTCCAGTTCCTGTTTATGAATGTTCCAAGACTGCTGAACTTGCAGTCTGATCCCCTTCCAGTCTATGTGGTTAGCACCGCATAGACTTCTGGGCCATCAACAGCCTGCTGCCTTCTTCCTGAATCTGGACTGGTAAGGCAGCAGTCCGGATTCACTTTCTATGTTAGGAGAAGTTATTGGATTGTATTGTACCATTGTGGTTCACAGCTGGGGGGCTGCAGTCCTGCAGTCCGATATCACGAGCCGCCACTGCCCATAAATGACAGAAATTTTCTCACAGTAAACAAAGCTAATAACACTCATGGTAAATCCTTATTCTCAAATCAAATAGGCAAATTATGGAACTTTCTACTCCACACCATCCAAAACTCACCTGAATCTACCAGTTTGAAACTACTACTATTTGACATCTATCCAAAAACTGGCATTGCTCCTGCACCAGACCTGACTGAGAAGATATCTATAACTCTTTCAATACACTGTCCACTCCTTATCTCATTTTCTCCCTCTGTTCAATGTTATTACTACTAAAAAAAAAAAAAAAAAAAATATATATATATATATATATATATATATATATATATTTTTTTTTTTTTTTAGTAATATATATACTTCTGCGGTGGTGCAGTGGTAGCATTGTTGCCTTACAGCAAGAGGTTCTCCCATTCGATTCTCAGCTGGAGTGCAGGGAGTGTCTTCTGTATGGGGTCAGCATGTCCTCCCTGTGGTTGGGTGGGCATTCAAAAGACATGCGTAAATGAGCGTGCCTTTGTTGAAGGTTGAATGTCGAGCTGGCACCTCGGCATTTGTGAAAATCTACTGCCAATCATTAACGGACCGGAGTTCCTCTGTGACGACCCCTAACTGGGAAAAGCCGAAAGACAACTATATATATATATATATATATATATATATATATATATATAAATAAAAAAACATCTCAATTTGTTCATAACTAAATGCTTGTGTTTTTCATTTTGAACCTGTATCCACTAGAAAACTAAATTGAATACTTCTTTGTATAGACTAACTAGATGATGTGTATTCTGCATCTTACCATATGTATACTATTGTATTGTACTTATAGTAATTTGCTTATATTTCTGTGGAGCTTTTCTCCCCGGGTCTCTGCTGACAGTGGGCTTCTGGCCCAATTGGACTTTCACGGTAAATAAATAAATAAATAAAACTATTGAGGAATAATATTGCCCATATCTACAAGATTCTCCTAGAGGTGAGAAATAGCAAACATAGGAAATATAGGCTAATCTGTGCTAAGGACTAAGCTATCGACACTAAGGCTACTGAGTGGATCAGTTTAACTTGAAACCCCAATCGCACAAATGTAAGTTTTTTGGATGCAGTGTCATTTCAAATACCTTTACATACCTGCTAAATTAATTACCAGGAGCCTCCCTCCTTTTTTGTTGGTGTTGTAAAGCACGGGAATTGGGAGAATGCATACATATATTCTGGAGCTGTGAGAAGCTACAAACCTTTAAACCACATATCTTAGGACTATGTCAGTCATTATGGCCCATTATAAGTAATATTACAGAAACAGACTTTTTTCTTGGACTGGTTTCCTCTCCATACCTGACTATGAGTGCTATCAACCTACCAAAAAACATTCTGTTAGCAGCTAAGAAATGCATTACAAAAAGTGGAAGACATCAAATCCCCTAGTCATTAAGGATTTGTATATAATTGTGGATGAATTAAAGACCTTAGAAACTAATCAAGCAGAAGGTAGAAGTGAAGGAGAAGTGAAGAAGAAATGGTCTAAATGGGTTAACTTCATCGCTACCAGAACTGTGACCAGATGAAGACATGGGAAAATCAAAACTGGGATAAGGGCCATAGTACCCACTATGTATAACAAGTAATGCACTTTTGAAAGAAATTAGTTCAGTCTGTTCTGAAGTATTGCACTATTAATAGATATTAGCAACAACATTAATTTGTATGTGTAGCATAACTCTCTGTGGAAGAATGTACATAGTTAAAATGCTTATGTTAAAATAACGGTTTCTCTTTTTATAATTTACTTGGTTTTATACTCTCTGCATAATTTAAAGCTGTTCTTACACTTATTGCTAAGACCAGTACAAACAAGTGACTTGATAAAAAGGAGAGGGAGTTATCTACTTCTGTTCAAAGTCTCTAACAACAACTTTGCTTTGGAGAGAAGTGTTTTCTATACTTCAAGCTGAGTGAAGAGTTTGTTTGCAAATGCAATACTGCATTTTTTAGTTTTTGGTTTCAGCCCATTTTCAGCACAGTGGATATTAACATGTGCAAGTTCACTTTGTAGTTTCTGCATATCAGAAAGGGATTCAAGTTAAAAAATAATTTTACAATCATCAGAAAACTTCAGCATGTGAATTAAAGGGTGCATAGTAACAGAGGAATTTTCTCATGCTTCACATATGCATATAAACTTACCACGTGTACATCAACATGTACATGTAAAGATATGTCAACAGAAGGTTGCTGTTAACTATCAAGGCTATCCATATGTATAGTTAAGACATAAGCAGTTGTTTCATACCCCTTCCTGTCATCTATCTGAGGGAGTTCCGTGGATTTACTACTTAATGAAAAAGCTTCTCCTAACAGAATAAAGCTATTCCCCATAATTTGTCAGACATGCATCATTTCTGCTCCCAGTTTACAGTTCAGGTCTACTCCACCCTTTTTAGGACCTGTTTTCTCTATTCTGTCCTCTAGACTGAGCATGTTAAATGCTTTCATACTGTCCACATGTTACATCTGTGAATCCTTAATCTTCCTTATCAGCTAGTGTCCTTTTTAAGGGAAGTCTTCAGGATTCCACATTATGTAAAGTTACACAACAGCCATGAATAGCTGAAATATTAAGATCTGTTCCTCTGTATCTATGCCATGTGTCATGCATTCGGGCACTTTGCCCATTCTTGACACTGTGATGCCATAATGAGCAGAAATTCTGAATCCAAGTTGGTGTCTCTCATGCCTCTTTTTTAACTTCATCAGTACCAACTTCCATCACCTTCATGTGTTGTAATGCCTAATATGGTTCTTGTAGCTTCAGATATGAATATCTTAAGCAACACTGTGTCCAACACTGACCCATGCAAACCTCCCAGTACCAGCTGTCTTTGTAGGCAACTAGGATTCCCTAAGTCCTACCCTCTAGTCTGTGCTTAGCATGCTTTCCGTTCATTTAACTATTCTCCATTCTCATCCCACATAGCTTACTTGTCAGTCTTTAATGCAAAATGAAGTCAGTCACAGTGCTAAAGCCTATTCTAGGTAGACAACATTAACAAGATTTATTTTCTCAGCTGCTCATGTGACCCATTCATAATACTGGATCAGGTTGGACTGGCAGGCCCTCTTTTCAATGAGTCAGAATCTTTTCCCTCTTCAGGATGAGTCACAGTATTTGTAATTAAATCACTTTGACTTTTCTTCCCTCCAGCCTTATGCAATTGGATCCCTCTAGCCATATTTTCATTTTTTCTGTACACTGCTAGCCTCAACCAGTTTGTTTTAACTGGCTTTCCCAGGTCCCAGCAACTTCTACTGGCATTCTTGAAGTCAGTCTAATAAGCTCTAATCTTTCACAGTGTCTAATTTTTTTTCATGACCCTCCTTTTGGTACATCCTATCTTCCCAACCCACCCCACCCCCCCTGTCTCTGCCTCCCTCCTTCATCAATAGCCAGGTAAGACCCCTGGGTTCTCATATGTGAAGATTAAGGTAAAATAGTTAGTAAAGTCTTCTTGTTAAAATGTTGCTTTTATACATTTCATCCCACCCATTTCCAAAAGATCCACAGTGAGTTTTCCTATTTTTTTCTCTCCTTGACATATCTGTAAAAAGTCTGATCCCCCACTTAATTTTATCTACCATACTCTTTTCCATTGTATTAATTAATTAATTATTTAATCCATTCATTCATTCATTCATTCATTCACATTTATTAGCTGGGAATCTCCAACTAGGAGGCCCCATTTTCAGTGAAATCTTTGGTAGACAAATCTCCAACCCAAAAAAGTAGACAATGTAAAGTTAGTACAGTAATATACAAACATAATAATCAAGACAGCATATAGTAGTATAACTGTATAAGTTCCAAGTTCCAGACAGAAGAGCAGGCAACAGTAATACAGGAATTATACAAGTAATACAATCACTTCTACCACTGCAGTCCATCAGTATGATATGTTTTCCATTTTTAGAGAAACGTGTGGTGTTTAGCTCTACAGTAAAGCAAATGTACAGTGACAAAAAGTAGAAGAACCTGGCTGTCAAAATGTTTATGTCTAGGAGAGTGTAACTGTATCAGTCAGATTTTATTTAACATTTGTTTACCCGGAATGTCCGACTTGGAACAAAGCCAATTTTCAGTGGAGGCCCTGGATAAATGCTCCAGATGCATGTCTTTATAACATGGGAGGAAGCAGGAACACCCAGAGCCCACAAGAATGCAGTGAGGACATTCAGACTGTGCACAGAAGGCATCCCAGCCGAGAACTGAACTGGAAAACCTTTTGCTGTGAGGCGACAATGTAACCGCTGCACTACCGCACCGTCCAGATAGTAATTCAGGTGATATGAAAATGTACATGATTATGTCTTACAGAATATAAATGTATTACAGAAATAACAAGTAAGGAGCTATCTTAAGAGAAATAGCCTAAATGTGGTATATATATTGTAACTCAACATGGAGAGAACATGACTGAGATAAACTGATGTATTAACATGAAGTGACAGAATGTAGACATAAAAGGAAATCAAAATAATATTATAAATTAGGGCTCACTTGTTAGCAGCAGTACCACTTACATAGCTGCACTGTTGCGCATTCACTTTTTGAAGAAATGGTGTTTTAGTAAGGACGTAAAGTGTTTTCTTGGAGGAATTCACCTGAATTTGTGAGGGAGTTTGTTCCACATTTTGCCAATAGAGGTTGGGAACTAGGAATTAACAAATCTGTTTTGGGGTTTAGATGCATCATGTGGTTGATCTACTGAGACATGGAGATGATGAGGGAATGTGCCTGTAATCTTACCTTATAAGGAGTAAGAATTTGCGAGTGAAAGATAAATAATAGCTATGAGCCAATTAAATTCTAGCCAGTAAAGGAACCTCATATAAAGTGATGAGATCTACTGTAATGGTCAGCACCAGATCTGCAGATCCAATTATAGATACACTCAAGCTTATAGCCATGAAGGAGATGAAATTATAATAAGAAGATGTGCACAGTACATAAGGGAAAGATATATGTAGGAATTTTGTGCAGGAACTCTTCCCATATATATTAAGGATGCCTTCATTTCATAACGTTTGTCAAATTTCATGTTAGCTTTTGTAACAACATTTTCATGTGTAGATCAAACTTCAGTTGATTATTATACATTCAAGGAGATTCGTAGATGAGATCTGTTCAATAACAGCTGAACTGAGTGCAGTAATGTTTCCTTTGGGATAATAGAATGTGAGATGAAGTTAGTCTGCGACAGAGCAATATCCATGTATACACTGACTATAGACCCCATATCACCTAGTCATACCTGAACAGGGTGGGAGCAGGATGAAGTCAAACACCAGCAGACTATAGTGGGTAGTCTGTTAAAGCAATTGTGAGGTCATCATGATACTGCATGAGACCAACGTCTCCATAAAGGTTGGCCATTTCATTCACAAAAATTGTGAGTAGAAGAAGCCCTGCACAGAGCTTTAGAGCTCTTCCACATTTACTAGAAGAAAAGAAGGTGTAACTCTCTTACATTTAATATTTTGCATCCAATTGGTCAAACAGTCAGAGAAACACTGTGCTGTACTCATTGTGAGACTAAACCTGTCTAGTACGTCAATAAGCATGGATTGGTAGTGTATTTAAAAGGATCCGAAGAGGTCTAGGATGATGGTGACACAAATCTATTATTATCAGATTGGCAATAAAGATGTTCTACTAAGTCAGGGAGTGCAGTCAGTGTTAGTCCCATGGTGTGGTGTAAAACCATGCTGTGTATCACAGATTATGTCAGCGCTAATTAAATGTTCTAATCAGAGCCATAGCTTGGCCAACTGGTGCATTAAGCAGTTCTTAGACTGGTCCTCAGTGCAAAATTAAGGAAAAAAAACACTCTGGAAGAAGAAAACAGATGCAGAACTATAACACAGAGCTTATGAAAGGTTCTTGCCATAGTTCCTAGCACATTAATTAATTTAATTCATTTAAGTTGTCACAATATGAACAAAGCTGCACTTGCACCCTTTGGCCATTGGATATCATTACAGCTTTCACCAAGGCAGCAGCATTCTTGCCCTATCCTAGTTCTAGTTCTAGTCCTAATAACTGTTTGTGCATTTCCTATGATCCTTTTTCTGATATTTTAGAAAGAGAAGACAGTAGTGTAGTTGGCCTGTAGTTATTTGGTACAATAGAGGAGTACAGTTAAAGCTTTGCTTTCAACATGTTGGCATTTGCCTTTCTTTAATGAATCTACATATTAGTAGGTTGTTGGTGGCAGATAGAATAAACAGAGATCTTATGGATGTTTAGAGGGTGATTGGCCATTGCCACAGAGCCTGATTTTAGTTTCTTCAAATATCTGAGAACTTGGTGGACTTGAACAGTATAGAAGGTGAAGGTGTTAAAGTTGAGAATACTAGGCCAAGTAGAGTAAGATTTGGGGTTGTTTGATATGGGTTTTTTCAACAAAATCATGGAAATATTGAACAAATTCCTAACAAACCCTGCAGTTGCTGAGACGAGGAAAAGGAAACCTAGTTTTTGAGTGCCCTGAGGAGAGGAGATGGTTCACAGCTTTCCAGAATTTGTGTGTGTTGTTGGCATTTTGTTTTAATTTATTGTGATCATAGTCTTTTTTTAGTGGACAGAATGTCAATTTTATTAGGTTGCAATCAGGTTTGAATTTGATTATGTGACCCTAACATCTGTTTTTGTGTTAGGTAGCCCAAATAGCATAGCTAGGGCAGGCAAAAACGGGCAACTGCCCTAGGCACAAAGTGTTGGTGGGCACAATCAGCCAATCCCACACTCTTTAATGCAAAGCCAGTATTGCATTTGCATTCAAACCTGAGTGCTGTAGCACTCCATGTGTGGTCTAAACTGCTGCGACTGCTTGCTTCATTTATGTCAAGCAGTTTGCTATAGTTTAAAAGTGAAAATACTTCATTTTTATTCATCTAAAGCCTGAGCATCATAGTACTCCATTCAGGATATAAACTGTATCAACTATTTAAAAGAAAAAAATAGTTTTTTTTTCCTTTTTTTTCTTTTTATATTAAAATGAGAGGAAGAAGGGTTGGGTGAGAGGGCACAGAAATGGTACTTGATTGGCTGGGATGGGGGGAGGTGCACATCTGGCCACCTAGTTGCAGCTAAATTCACCAATTTGCAACTCACAACATAAATCCTGCTGGCATGCATTGATACACAAATAAAACACAGCCTGGATGTTTGGGACACTATCCTGGATTTGATAATAGGTATGGTATGTGAAGGGCTGTATTTAATAGAGAGGGCATTTCTCATCATTCTAAAATCCTCTGGCAACTTTATGATGGACCACAAAGTTCTTTTTTCCACATCTTCTGACATATCTTACTATTGCTGTTAACACTATTTACCTTCTCCCATAACTTTTCGACTGACAAGTGAGCTCCATTGACACAGACAGATGAAGACCTCTCTATAACCTACAACCCAGATATCCTGAATTTGACTAGCAACTCTGGCATTTGATGGAGCTGGAGCAAGGGGAAGAGAAATGATGAATTACAGTCTGTGCACCTCTTCCAGGTGGTAGGGTGTGGGGATGTCCTGGTGGCATGCAGTCAGCTCATGAGCTCTGGTGGTAGTACCAGGGTTGTGATGAGAGTCAGTGCTATAGTACGTGGATAGGGGAAAAGGCAGAGACAGAGACAAAACCATATGTATGGGGGACGGTCCCTTGGAGTGCAATTGCATGCCTGAAAGGAGATAGAGCTTAAAAAAATACTTTTCTGTACCTCTTCCCCTCTCCCTGGCAGGCTCATAGGAAGAATGGCTGACAGGTTCTTCTGTATGGAGGACTGAGAAACATCAAGCAAAGAGCAGTATGAAGGGTACCCTTCCAAGATGTGGTGGTCCTACAGAAAAAGGGAGAGAATAAGAGATTGGAGAAGGCAGAAATCTGAAGTCTGTGATAGCTGGTAAAAAAAAACTCTCTTCTACTGACTCTACCTGTTTTACCCATGCTGCCACTATCCCAGTGACTTCACTTAAACATGCAAAACTCTACTTCCATAGGCTCAGAAATGTACCTCAGATTACTGTCTTCTTGAACCCCATCCAAACCGTAGAATGAAATAACTCTCTCCTATAAGATATCACTCTCTCTCATCTTCCACCTCATTTCTTCTGCACAGCTCACATCCAGAAAGTTTTCTCCTCTAGTGATGGCTTATCCTTAGATTCCATGGTTTTACTCTCCCTTCCTTCCTTCCCTCCTTCCAGGAACAAGGCTATGGATAAAAATGGTAGGGTCACTGCCTAATTCAAATGAGCTGGGTGGTTCTAACACCAGATTATCTCAATGCCTCCTGATATGCTATGTGGCCTTTATATTTATTCTTAATAACACGCCTTCCCCTTTCCTTTAGTCTACTTTGTTTAAGTGTTTAAAGAATGGAATGTTTAATATAGATTTGTCTGTGAAATTTAAGGACAGCAATATGGGACAAAGAATGCTTTGATTATGTCTCAGATCCTGTACAAGGCAGTAATTCAGGTTCAAATACTTCTCCTCTTCGCTTCATGTGGTTAGTCCAACCTCTTCATGACATGGCTGGGAGGTGGGGAGGCCATTCTGATAAGAATTTTTCTTATAGTCAGGGCTTCTTTCTACAGTGTTTTTTTCCTGCACTGTTGACTTAGAACTGCAGTCTGCTGAATCTAGGCTTTTTGTATATCTGTCAACAATTTTTTTTTAAATGATTCCCTTTAATCTTTATTAGTTGCAAGTTCCTACATAGATTTTACATTCCTCTTATCGCTTATTGAACCTGGCATCCCTTCTTTGAGTAACTCTCTATCACAGATGTAAATAACCCCTTACAGAAGCAAAAGAATAGGCAGAACTTCATGAAAAGGATCATAAAATTTTAGTGCGAGTTTGTAATTAACAAAAATCAATGCTGCTGCTTGAAAGGGATCATAAAATTTCAGCTGTGAGCATGTAATTAACAAAAATCAAAGTGTACCTTTTAAAAATTTTATAGACATCTGCTTCAGTAGCTATTCATAGAAAGCATACACATGTGTTTGTTTGTGTGTGTGCATGTGAGTGTGTTTGTGTTACATAATTATGAAATCCTGTCTTTTTTATTCTGATTATTAACTATGTAAAACAGCTTTGTTTTTATGTCATTGCTAAAATTGTTTGGTAAACTAAATATTTCATCCAAGTTTATGATGGCATTCAGGCATATGTAGTTAGTACTGACTTTAACATAAAGAGGATGTTGGATTTTTGTGCAGAGCTGCTGTATAGAAGACATTTCACCAATCTTTTTCTTTTTTTTTTTTTAATCATCTTAATAAGGAAGTTAACTTTAGTTCCAACTATAGCAGGACCAGCCTTAGATCAACTGGTGCCTTAGGCTAAAGGGCTCCATGGCACCCCCTACCATACCACTCAGTGCCCCCATCCTAGTCTACCAACACCAAATAAATACTGGAAAAGTACCCCTGCTAGAGCGGCGCACTAAGCGGCTGCCTACTTGACCTATGCCTAAGGCTGGCTATGAACTATAAAAACACTAACCAAAATTAGAGACTTTGGCATTTCTAAGTGTCTGTGGAATACTGTACCTACTGTCTCAGTCTGCCATCTTATTTATAAGTACTTTATCAGCATAGATGTATGACGTCCATCTCACATGAATTAAAAAAAAAACTTGGAGTCTGGAATACTGTATAGCATGAGGGAGGAATGAGCTCCCAGTGGTCACTGTCTTGTCTTTGGCAAACTTGGGTGGGATAAGCCAAGGATACTAGCTGCTAGTACAAGGGTCTAGGGAACTACTAAAGGGGTGGTGAATACCGCACAATGTGGCTGGGCTAATATATGCCTTCAGGCAGATAGCCCAGTACCAACCTATGAACCTGTAAGAATCATCCTTGGGTTAACAGCAGCATCAGATGGAGGCCATGAGGATGGCTTATCCTTTAGAATTTGTATGTGCACGTGTGTGTGTATGTGTATTCATGCATGCATATATGTGTGTGTGTGTGTGTGTGTGTGTGTGTGTGTGTGTGTGTGTGTGTATGTGTGTGTGTAATTGCATGTGTCTGTGTGTGTTTGTCAGACATTTCCTGTGATTGCATTTTCTTATTCCTTGAAGGACAAAGACCATTATTGCTCTCTCTCTCTCTCTCTGTCTCCCCACCTCTTATTTAAGACATATCTAAAAGTCACTGCTGTATGGTCCTGTTCAGTCTTTGACATGCCACCAGTTCAGTATACTAGCTGAGGTTTGAGAATAGTGACTCTTTTGATTGCCAGCTCTTGCTTCTGAAAGGTTAATCCTGGCATCTACCAAGAAATGGATCATTTTAAAGGAGCTGGTCCAAACTGAAGGTGATGTCCTGGGGAAGGCAGTGATTCAAGCAACTTTGTACTGAGGTGGGGATAGGACCTAAAAAACAAAACAAATGTTAAGACTATGCCTCAAATGAGTACGAAAGGCATGACTTATCTGCTTGCAAACTCTGGCTAGGCACAGTACAGATTAAAACACCAATGACTAACCAGCATTCCTGCACTGCATAATCCCCACCCTTGGCTAAATACATGTTCTACAGTTTAATAATATTTGTTTGTCTGTTCATCATATTGTCAAACTCTTTCCCTGGTATTGTTTCGTTAACAATGACTCTGTCAATGTGCTGTTTACATTAGTAAACTGTCACGTTAATGTCAGTAGTGTTTTTCCAAATATGCTGCAGTCATTGTGAATCTCTGTTGCTATGGGTACTTGCAGCAACATTTTTCACAATTAGATGCTGACTGATGGCTGCAGTAATCTTTCTGATAAGGTAATTGGGCTGTGTAGCGGTTTGGTTGCTTGCCTTTAACTCCAGGGTTTTGAGTTCATTTCTTACTCCAGTTGTCTGGGTGGTGTGTACGTTTTCCCGACATCTGCATAAGCTTACTCATCATTTTCATTTCTATGCTGCCTATGCTGAGTCTAATAAAATAATAAATAATTCTCTTCCTTGCAGATCCAGCACTATCTAAGATGGTGAAAAGTGATGTTTGTGGATCTGTAATTATAGATTAATTTGGATTCTGAACTGTTCTGGATAAAATATTTGAAAGACTTTGTATTATGTTGAAATATATGGACATCAGTGGCATACCTGAATCTTAACATAATTCTTTTATGATTCCTATAGCAAGAACAATCTTAACCCCACACGTAACATCTGCTGCCCGGCTGATACTTTGGTACTTTCTGTTTAACATTACAAATTAGAATTCTGAGGGAGTTTATTTATTTATCAACTGCCACAGTGAGAGCTGAATCTATGGATTAGTTTGCATATGCTGTAAGAGCTGTATGTTGCACTTTAATGTTACATATTACATTACTTGGTATTACCTCTGTGTGCTCAACCTGACACTTATTTCCAGGGAATACTACATTCATTTCAGGAAGCAATTAATTATTCTACAGCCTGCTGTGTAAATCACCATTTTAGCCAGTTCAATGAAAATACAGACTCATCTTAACAGCTTGATGTAATAGGGGATTTTCCTAGCCTTGAAACTAATTGTAATACTACCTGAGGTACGAAGACAATCTCCTGTTATATCTTGACAGAAAATGTCCATTACACTAAAAAGGTTCAAAAGTTTTAATAAGCAATCTAAATTCTATGTCAATGTAGCAGTTAAAATGTGAGTAGCCAAGCAGTAAAGAAGCTGCACTCAAGCTCAGTGCAGTTAACAAACAATGGACAAATTGGCATGGACCAGTTTGAACTAAATACTAACTTCAGGTATAGCACAACCAGATCCTCTCCGAGAGTACAATGTATCAGCTAGGCATAAACATTACGAATACACAAGATACTACACTCCACACACATTGAATGAGTGCAGTTTTGATAATGTAGTTGTCTATAAAAACTGCATTTGAACACCGTGTTTTTACTTAACTACCCTAAACACAATTCATTTCCAGGATCTATTTACAACCTGGCATTTTATACCAAGTTCATAATAATAATTCACATGCTATTTTTGTGATTTATGCTAAATGAAACCAAACCTCAGGTACTGTTTAAGTAGCTCCATGAATATGGTTAAGGGTAAAGTCATATGTTAATCTCCCCTCATTCACAACATGATGGGAACGCTAGATGTGGCAGTATTATGTAAGATATATATATATATATATATATATATATATATATATATATATATATATATATATATATATATAAAAGTAACATACACGATGTGTAGGTAGGATTGCAGAAGAAATCAAATGTATGAGACTAGCAAACAGTGGCTGTAGTAATCAAAAACTTTTTATTATACTGTGCAAAAGCACAAATGGAGTAAAAAAGCAGACTGGTTTCGGCTATCCTGTCATTTAGACTTCATCAGTGTAAATAAATTACAACAAATTTACTCCTTATATACAACAAAAACAAAGAGTTAGAAGGTCACACTGAAAAACCAATCAGAAAAAACTAAATGAAAACTCCAGCCAAGCTAGAACTTCCAATGAGTGACCTCCAAAAACTTTCTGTAACAGAGGCACATGGGATATAAGCAAATGACCCTTATGAACATCAGGTGTTTCAGCTGTATGGCGATTCTGATTGCCCATGACTTTTACATTTTAGGTCATTTTAATGGACAATTTTAAGCCAATAAAGCCAAACCCCACTAGCTATGGATATGCATATTTCGGCCTTGTTATGACCTCATCAGCATAGCATAAGCAGAGTGTTTGACTAAGCATAAGAAACACCTGTTGTGATGATGTTTATAATGATTGAAATGGGAAGCCACATTTTTCCTTTTCCTAAAGGAAAAATAACATCTACTTCCTAAAGTTTCACATAATCTGTTGTCAGCCAACAAGATATTCCAATGGTGTTGAACAGAGCCCATCAGGACCCCAGTGTTCCAACCATATGTGGTGACAAACCATAAAGGGGATCACCCACATTTAGATCATCCTTATAATTGAGAAGGTTCTCTATTTCCATATTAAGCATGCAAAACCTGCCCCATCCTATAACCCCTATCCCTGAATCTGAATTTGAGGTCATCCCTGAAATGCCTATATGTGGCCCCAACAGAACAGATGCGTTTCATCCTCATAAATTGGAACTTGGGAATGTTCTTGCAGATGTGGAGGGGATGATAGCTGGTGGCATAGAGAGGGGAATTATATTTGGGGAATTTACGATGAACCACAGTGATCAAAGTGTGGTCCGGAGACCTGATGACTAGAACATCCAAAAAGGTGATCCTATCTTTATGGAAATTCACTGTAAATTGTATTCCCCCATTTATTCTCATTCAAATAATTAACAAACTCCAATAGGTATTAAACATCCGATCTCATGACAGGATAGCTGAAACCGTCTGTTTTTTTACTCCGTATGTGCTTTTGCACAGTATAGTAAAAAGTTTTTGATTACTACAGCCACTGTTTGCTGGTCTCATATTTTTGATTTGTTCCTGTTGGGTCGAGACCTTGCAGTTGCTGTACGTGTGGAGGTTAACCTCACTCAAGAATGCAGAAGACTCAAAACCTAATCTCTCAGCATGTGTTTTCAAACACACTGCAGTCTGCATGAGCTGGATCACTTGAGCTACTGTATCAAACAGTAATACCCTTGATTTAAAGGCAGGTGTGAAACAATTTTACAGGCAGTTAGAAAACCAATGCAATGGGTCTTGCGGAGACTCCTGAAATACTAGTAGCAGTAGGCAAGTGGTGGGGTAGATTTACAATCACATTTTCGAATGGCAGTCACTCAAACTGGGACAGTCAAAGGCTGTTTTCCAGTTCTCATAAAGCCAAACTGAAAATGGTTGAGTCCATAAATATGAATGCTAGTGTGCATTCACTGTTGTGAGGATGACATTCTACTTGGAGATCACACTACAGTGGGGATTGGGAAATGTACCCTTTTCCTTACTGTAATGCAATCTCGGAGTTTGTATATATAAGTAGCAGGGGGTGTGGGTCACTGCCCCCCATGGGGGGTACAGGGGGGGCTTGCCCCCTAGCAAAATATTAGTTGGAAATCACTGGACTGCAAAGTACATTGAGTAATATCAACAATGTCGAATATGGATGTGTCGACATTACCTTTTTTGTAATTTTGCCTAGGCGATGTTTTTATTTTCAGCATTTTCTTTCAATTAAATCATCGCTTGATGACTGATTTTCAGAAATGTGATAGTAAACTGTTGGGGTAGTGCTATGTTTTGCTGGGTATACTCTTGCAAGAAGACTGGCTTCAGGAAAATAATGGAACCCGTCTATACTCCATACAGCTTGTGGATTATATTTGCTAAACCTATCAATGTGGTTTCACGCTACTGAAGAAGAAAACTGCACAGGGATGTGATTAACAGTCTAGGACAATTCCCAAATGGAGGATTGTCATGTAGGTGTTCCTTGCTCACATGTTTAAGTGCAATCTGCTGTTAAAAGTTTGCTCTCAGCTGTTGGATTTCTTCTAATGGATGTACCACAAAGTTCAAGTATTTCAAAAGTCATCAAGCCCTTTTTTCAGTGGCAGTGGTGAACTCAGAATAATTAAGTATAGGTGTGTGTGTGTGTGTGTGTGGGGGGGGGATGCTAAGATGCAAAATCTACATAGTAGTTCAGGAGGAGGAAGAGGAGAAGACCCTGACATAAACAGTATGAGTGCATGTATGTGTGTGGTTATGTCTGTTTAGTATAAGAAGGCAATATGTATGTATATGAATGGTGGGTTGTCCACATGTGGCCGATGTGTGGTGTGTTAAACTAGTGCGTGTGAACAGTGTGTAGAAGGAATAGCTATCTGTAGATAGTGTCTGTGCTGAAGAAACTCTATATCCATATTTATATTGCAACTTACTCAAGAAACTGCAGTTTTAGACCCGGTGTTCTCAAATGGGGAAACAAAAGAGTCAGACCCGAAAGTGGGCAACTGTTTTTGGAATGAGTAATCATAACACAATTTTTTCTCAACATGTAGCAATGACTAATAGCCCACAAAACCAAGGAATCTGTCTTTGCGAGGACATTGGAAAGAAATGTAGTAACAGGCATAAAAGTAAGTATGACAACACTGCAAATACATCAAACTGTCATCATAGAATATGTTGAAAGTAAGTGGCAAATCTAGAGGAAAAAAAAAGGACAGTTGTACAAGCTGAACTTACCATAACAGTAGATGTTCGAATGATCACTGCTGCAGTAGTTTTAGCTATATGTGTTATATCCTGCCAAGGATATAACAGCCTGTCAGCTTCTAAAGCTTCAGGATACCTTCCATGTGCCCAAACTGTCAAGTCAGCTCGAGCCGAGCTGACTAAAAACAAGTTTGGATGCAAAACCCTTCATAGCTTTCCTGTTAGCAGATAGAAGGAGGCTGAGACTTGAAAGGACAATGCTAGTAATAACACAAAATAAATGTCCACATCCTAGTGTAAAAAACACACCAAAAAACAAGGGGGTGGGTGGAGGGAGGCAATGGCTACTGCAACAGTGATCATTCCACCATCTACTTTTATGGTACGTTCAATGTACACAACTGTGCTGTGTTCTCCATATTGACCACTACTGCAGTAGCTTTAACCATGTGGGTAGACTATGTACCATAGCTGACTATATTTGAGAGGTAGAAGGAAAAGGATCCAGGAGCCCCTGGAGAATACTCCAAGCAAAGCTTGATCTAGCCCACAGAAGGAAAAAATCTTATAGTATTTTGAAAAAGTATGTACAGAGGACAAAGTAGCAGCTTCTAGAATACTTCTAGAATCCAACTCTTTCCAAAAAAGCCATAGATGAAGCTAAGGCCCTGGTAGAGCAGGCCTTGACCATTTCTGGAATAGATTTGTCATGGTGAGTATAACAAAAGGTAATAGCCTCAGACAACCATTTAGAAACAGTCTATTTTGACATAGGTTGTCCCTTCTTCTTACCTTCACAAGAAATGAACAATTAATCTGAAGATCTGAAAGATTTAGTTCTGTCAAGATAATATCTCAGTTGTCTGTGTACATCCAAGATATGGAGTATTCCTTTCTCCTCATTTTTACGTTCATGAAAGAAAACAGGGAGATGGATAGCTTGGCTTAAAGTAAACTTGGATACCACTTTTGGTATAAAAAAGGATTCATTCTCAAAAAAGAAACCCTGTCTCTATGGAAAATGTGGTAGGGTTGACTCACCATTATAGCTTGCAACTCTGATACCCTTCTTGCAAAGGTGAGAAGAAACAGTAAAACTGTCTTCCATGTTAAGAACCTCAAGTCAGCCAGATTAGCTGATTCAAATGAGCAAGCTTGTGGTAAATACCCCTAGCCATTTCCAAAATAAGGGTGAACCATGGTTGCCTGAGCCAGAAGAGAGTCATCACAATAATCTCCAGGGATTCCTTCTGAATCTTCAGAAGTACCAGGGAAACTTGAAAGAGGAAGAAGATGCAACATGTTGTGAAATGCCATAATTTTGAATTTGGACACCATCACAAACAGATTCAGGAAATAAAGATCCAGAACTGATCTCCAAGCATTCTCTTTCTTTGACACTATGAACATTCTTGAACAAAACTCCTTCCCCACCTGGGAAGGAGGAACTGCTTCTACCACTCCTTGGGACAACATGTGATGAAGAACAGGTGGGAACAAAAGAGTCTAATCTGCAGGATGAGGAAAGACCTCCTGGAAAGGATGAATTTCCTCCCACTACCATCTGTAATCCTGATGAATGATTTTCAGAATTCATTTGTCTAAAACAATCTGTTGCCAAAGAGAAAAATGGAGATTCAGGCTTTCTGAAAGAAAAAAGACACCAGGGTGTGAGGGGTTCACAAGGTATATTGAATAGTTATTCAGACTTGTTGGACTGTCCTTGGTTTTAGAAGTTTGAGACTTCCTTTTGGAATCCTCTTGCCACTTCTTAAAAGTTTGCTCACCTGGATATTCAGTATTTTGCCAAAAATGGATGAGAAGAAAGAAAATCCCTTGGACAATTTGGCAAAGGAGGACTGAAACATCTTAGAAATTCCCTGCATCAGCTTGCTCCTTTTATCACATTTTTGATCACCACTGCAGAAGAGGGGCCAAGTACTAAATCTCTAAACAAGGGCTAATTTAAAATCTAATTTTTTTACATCTCCTGGGAGGTTCTGAGAATGCATCCAAACAAACCTACTCAAAATAGTACCAGTGGCCATAGCTCTGGAGGAGGTATTGACAGAGTCATACACACACTCTGCAAACAATGAGTAGTGCAATAGAAAAAACAAAGTTCTTTAAAGCATATTTTTCTTCAGAAGAAAAAAAACTGTAAATAAAAAACTCCTCATAATTTGTCAGAACAAACCTTAACATATGAGTCAAACAAATTTAAAATTCTGAAAATCAAAGCTGCAGAAGAATACACTTTTCCCCATCCCTATCAATAATTTTCCCATCTTTGCAGCAATGGAGTCAACCGAGGCTATAGCTGCTGGATCAGGTATGAGAATGGTGTATAAAAATCGAAAAGAATGAGAAACTTTATACATTCTATCTGCCTTATAATGATAGCTGGCTGACTCTTAGGGAAAACTGCAAGCATTTAAGACACACATTCTCTAAAGCAGACAGGACAGGACAGGACGAATGAGTGTAGGTTCTGAAAAATCCTTCTGTAAGGACTCATAGTATTTTCTGAGCAACTGAGAAACCTCAGTGTTCTTCCACCGAAAACACTGGCACATTCTAGCAATTGTCTGAGAATAAGAGAAACCCCAACATGGAGAATCAGAAACCGAGCTCTCCTCTTTGCCTGAATCAGAAATCTGAACACAAAACCCCAAATCCATCTCTGTATCTTCCTGTTCAGATTCAGAATTTTGAATCTGTTCAGGAAAAAAGGAATCCTTCTTTCTTATACCAGAAAATACTTTGCCAGAAGGTCACCCACCTGTGGCTGAGTCAAATCGCTAGCCTGCTGTTGTGGCAAAGACTGTTTGCTTAACTTTTTCTTTTTGTGGCTGGCAGAAGGGAGACCTTGACATTGACAATCTGTTCCATGGTCAAGCCAAAAATGGTGCCTCTTTCCTAGGGAAAATGCACAACAAATGCTGGCAAAATTGCCGGGCCACAAAAGTCACTTTTTTGATAGGAAAAAAAGACATGGTTTAAAAGCACTTTAAAACACTATGGCAGCCCCACAATGAAAAATATAGACAATTTCTCCACAGAAAATATTCTTTAGTAAGTTTACACTACTTTTAGCCTAACAGAAAAAATGAATACTCCATTTATAAGAAAATGTTTTTCTTGAGACAGTCATTTAAAACTCAATACTTCTAGCTTTAAAATAACTTTACTGAAGAGGAAAGTAATAAAGCTACAATAAATTTCAGAAAATGGAAGTTTTTTTTCCCCAAAGTGAACTTATCTGCCCAGCAAGGGAAAGCAAATGCTGACCGTCTATCCTCAGATGCATCAGAGGAATGTACTCTTTGGTGGCAGTAAAGCTCTGAAGGGCTTTGCGACCAAGATTGTCTTTTAGTCAGCTCAGCTTGATATGCCTGACAGTTCAGATGCATGGAAGGTGACTTGAAACTTTGTAAGCTGGACGTCTGTTGTATCCTTAGCAAGATATAACCCCTATAGCTAAGACCATTGCAGTAGTGATAAATATGAAGAACATCAACAATTATTTTTTTTTATATGAAGCAGCTTTCAAGATTGCTTAAATATAAACAATGTTTTTTACTAATTTTTGTCATTTTAACTGATGCCAGTTAAATATTATTGATTTTAGTCAGTTATTTAGACATCTGCAATTCCAAAAGTTTAGGAGATAATTAAGGACAAATATGTCTTATGGAATATTTCTAAAAATCTATATTAACATCTTTTGGGAATGACACACACTCACTACATGCTAACACCCAGTTCTCGTGAAGTTTTTATTTAGTGAGAGTTTGTCATAATAAGATTTATTCAGAGGGCAAGTAAATACAAATAATAAATGATTCTTCAATTTGTTCTGCCATTTTGAAGTTTTTATTAGAACTAATACAGATGACATGCTTAGGTATTTTGGGTAATCATTTAGATTGTTAATAAAGTTAATGTTTCCTTAGTCAATTAAGCACTAAATTCAGATTATATATATCCTATATGTTTCTTGCTTCCTTAGTGAATAATTACTGTATAGATGTTTAATGTTTCTAATAATAGTGCATGTAACTCATCTCTAAAACCTAACTAGAAATAATATCTGATTAGTTGTTTATCACTACTATTTTTCTCTTAATTTATGGTATATTTTCCATTTTTTACCTTGTTTTCATGGGCTCGAACCAACAAAGGTTGATGGTTGGGATAGGTAGCCTAGCAGACTTAGGTTTGTTTGCTAGACTAGGAATGTATTTCATTCCATGTATAGGGTGTATTAAAGTTTATATCAGAGTGAAATATGCAAATTTTTTGTTATTTAACTGTTTTTCTAGTTTTGAAATGCCTGACACAATTGTTTTACTTTTATCTTTCATGGAGAAAGTTATTTGGATTGAGATAAATAGAAATACAACAAATTATATTCTACTGTCTATTCAGGAAGAGTATTATGTATACAGGATTCTATTAATATAAGTACTTTATTATTTGTTATCTTTAAAGGATTCTGATATGGATTTAACTTTGATATCCTTAAATACTAATGGCTTAAACAACCCATATGAGAGAGCCAACCTACTAAGGTATCTTAAAACTAAACAAGGCTCAAGTAGATTTTCTCCAAGAGACACAGTTTAAAATAAATGACACATTTATGTGGGACCCTAAGGGATACACAATACTTGCTCAATATTCTTATAAAAATAAGACCAGAAGAGTAACAATTCTATGGAAAAAGACTTTCTTAAATCCCCAAATCATTTACAGACATGTCGATAATGATGGACTCATGGCCTTAGTTATACTTAAGTTTAATAATAGAATTTGGACCCTGGTTAATTTATACTGGTTCCCAGGTATGGGGGTTGGAATAGCTAAGAAACACTTAGACTTTATTATAACTACTTCTAAAGGTAATATTACATTAGGAGGTGGTTTCAATTGTATCACAGATATTACACAAACTTCCAATAGGAAATCTCCTAGACTATTGTCCTCAGCCAAACAGTTAAAAATGGACAGAAATGTTTAAATTAAAAGATACCTTTAATGCTTTGGGACCAACTTATTTACTATTCTCACACCAGGACTATAAACATGGTACCCAAACTAGAATAGATAACATTTATATCTCACAAAATCTTTATTCTAAAATCTTGAATTTTTCAATACAACCTTGTCCCTTTTCAGATCATAATTCACTGTTGTTAAGAATACTCTTGGAATTCAATCTAGTTATTACTTCAATGATTCTTTCATATATCACAAAAATTAAAGACTTTAAATCTTGGATAACTTCTGAACTTCAGCTTTTCTTAGAGATTAATTATAAACTTGAAGCAAACACAATTATGGTTTGGGATTCTGTTAAGGCCTATCTATATGGTAAACCATTAGCTAGTACAAAAATAAGATTAAAGAATGGGACTCAGAGTTACAGCAACTCCAAAATAAATTATTATCTCTTAAATCTAATAAAAACTTAATTGCTACAGATAATAAGAGGAAAATAGAAGAAGAAAATAAGAAATACAATGAAATATTATCCCATAAAACTAGTTTAGCTATGGAAAAACTGAAATTAAATTCTTATGCTACCTCTCCTAAGCATCTTCATAACCTATCTATAAAAGTTAAGGTACAATCAAAAATTAATAACACTGATGGTATCTTTCATGAAGGGAAAAGGAAAAAAGTCTCAGACATAGGAGACATTCTGGATGCTTTTAATTATCATTATGCAGAGCATCATAAATATAAAATAAGTACAAATGAATGTGAGACGTTAGAGAATATAGTTACCAACATAACAAGAATTCCTGAGGAACTTAAGTTAGATCTACAAAAAGCTATTTCTCAAAAATAAATTATAGATGGGATTAAAAGACACAAGTCCTATAAAGCTCCTGGAATAGATGGCTTAATTATAGAAATTTATAGATTGTTCCCTTCTTCTATAATCTCTCTCCTACATAAAACATTTCTTGAAGTTCAAACATTAGCAAATATTCCTCCTTCTTGGAGATATTCTCTAATTTCTCCTATACTAAAAGAGAATATGGACTCTAATCATTGCAACTCATATAGACCAATTTCTTTGTTGAATAATGATTATAAACTATTTATGTCAATTATGGTCAATAGATTAAAAATATCCATATCTAAAATAATTCATGAATACCAAACTGGTTTCATACATAACAGGAATACAGAGGATAATATTAAAGGAGTATTAACTCTGATAGATTACTTTAATAGAGGAAACCATGAATAATTGATAATAGGTCTAGATATTCAAAAGGCCTTTGACTCCTTAAAGTGGGGTTATTTATTTAAAGTCTTACAGTTATTTGAGTCCCCCTTTTTTATAAGAATGATAAAGAAAATCTATGAAAATAATCTAGCATATGTAAAATTATGTCCCTTTACTTCCAAAGCAATCCAAATCACTAGAGGTACTAGACGAGGATGCCCCATGTCCCCTTTCCTTTTTACTTTGGCCATAGAAATACTTGCCATTTTAATATGTAATAACCCAAAGATAAGAGGTATATATATATATATATATATATATATATATATATATATATATATATATATATATATATGATCAATATATTTCTAAAATAATGATGTTGGCTGATGATGTCTTACTTACCTTACCCAACTCTAAGGAAGTGTTAGGTGAAGTAGATATAGTAACAAAAAAATTCCAAAAAATCTCAGGATTCTCCTTCAACAAATCTAAATCAAAATATTTATTATTAAATAAAAAAAAAGAACATACAGGTTCCAGTTAAACATATTATTGGCAACCAAGTTTCAACTCTAGACTATTTAGGAATAGTCCTAGGCAAGAATATAGAGGAAACCTTACAGCTTAACTATGCTAAAGCCATAGACTTAATCAAGACATTAATAAGCAAATGGAATTATTTGTTTATAACATTTGATGATAGGTTACAACTGATAAAAATGGTTTTGTTACCTAAAATATTATATATAGCACAAGCCCTTATACTTCCACCAGGAAAAAAAAAACATTAAAGAAATCACTTCAACTCTGATGAAATTCCTATGGTACCTCAAAAAAAATAGAGTGGCATATTCTCATCATATCAGAAAATGTGAAAAAGGGGAGTTAAAATTCCCAGAGAGTGAGACTTATATAAAGGCATCTATAATTAAAATAGTGATGAATTGGATTAATCCTAGATAATCTTCCAATTGGAAACAGTTACACTCCATTATACTTGTTTGTTTGTGTCTTTCGGCTTTTCCCGGTTAGGGGTCGCCACAGCGGAACTCTGGTCCGCTAATGTTTGGTAGTGGATTTTTACATACCGGGTTACCAGCCCTGACACACAACCTTCAATGAAGGCATGCCCCATTTACGTATGCCTCCACACAGAAGAAGCTCTAGCTGAGAACTGAACGGGACAATGTCTTACTGTGAGGCGACAACGCTACCACAGCACCACCACCGCAGTTAGTTACACTCCATTATACACTCCATTATACTAATGAATGAAAATTTTTAATCAAAGAATGCTTTGGTAACTGACACAGATAACAAGATGTAGCACTATTTAAGTTTACATTTACAGTATAGTACAACAAAATTAACTAAACTAACACTAATAAACAATATTTTGATGTGTTTAGAAAATTCATTAACATAAATTTAGATATAAAACTGTGGCATAAATTGTTAATACCATTTACTATTACAAGGGATTTCCCTGATAAAACACATAGAGAGATTTTTGGTTTATAGGAAAATAATAACCTATTTTGTTGGTTGCAATGTATTGAAAACCAACAAGCTTTGAACAAAGTATATTGTGAACTTATGGCCTATCCCCTAATGACTGGTTGGTTCTTCAGAGTGTCACAGCATACACTAAGGATCTGTGTAGAATAATACATAACTCATCCAAAACCATACCAAAAATTATAAACTGGATTTTTGGAATTATGTATAATAATATCAATGTTAAGAATGAATTATCATATCTATATAACACTTTACATGTCTATAACACAGCTCCTAAAGATTCTTAGTGGCAATATCTAACCAAAGGGTTTCAAGTATCATTATCAATGGAAGATAAAACAAACATTTTATTTTCAGTTAAACTAACTTCTTACTCACAATTTTGAATGATATTTCATTGAAATTTCTACACAGATTATTTTTGAGACCTGAGAAACTCTCAGAAATTAACCCTTCAAACAGCAAGTTATGTTGGCGATGTCATCTGCCCACTAATGCTGACTAGTCTCATATTTTTTATGACTGTACTACTATTAAACCATATTGGAATGAGATTAACAAATTTCTTCATGTTATCTATACTGATATATTTGTTTTGACAAAGTCTTTAATTTTATTGAATGTTGTTAATAGTAATAATATGAAGAAAGATGACCTGTATTTGTTGTGGACAATGTTAGCAATAGCCAGAAAATGTATAACTAAATGATAGAACTCTAATGTAGCACCCACAATGGAAGAATTCCTATCATCACTGAAGAAATGCATACTAATGGAGAAAATAACTAAAGAGTTAAGAACTTTTCCTAAGCCATTGGTTAATAGTCCATGGAGGAAGGTTTTGAATTTGATTGATACCCTAGAGATGGAACCAAGTTCTTCCTATCATAGCTTATATATTAAATTATTATTTAACTACAAATGTTTTTATCTGAATCCTTTTTGTCAGGCTGAATGTAAATACTGTAAATATTTATTGAATGTTATGAATGTATTAAATTATTGTGTTACTTCATCAAAATAAAAATCATTTGAGTAAAAAAAAAAGATTACTTAAAGTATATCAGATATAACATATAAGGAATTATGAAAGGAGAAAAACAGGGAAGTGTCTGCTGCAGAAAAAAATGAACAAAACACACAAAAAACAATTACCTAGAGTAGAGGAAGCAGTCACTAGTTTCATCAAAAAAGAAAAACAGGGGGGGCGTGGCCTAGATGGGCTCTGAGTAGCAGCAGATTTCAACAGCTCCACTAAAGAAATATTATTCTGACAGGAATTCTGCCTTCAAATTAAAAACTGAACATACCTTTATATATTATTTGAAAGAACTTAACTTCATCTACAATAATATCTAGTTAAAAACAAAAAAGGGCAGATTTTCTTGTCAAATTATTCCTGGATAATTTCTCCTCATCTGAAAGAATTCATCATGAGCTTCACTAAATCCAGCAACCAAGATTCCAGCCTCAAAAGAGAGATTCTGACTTTGATAACAAATATATAGGACTTACTATAAAAATTGATAAGCTGGATATGCAAATAGATAATTTCAAGGAAAAAACTACCAAACAAATGGATTTACTTCACCAAGACTTGTTATAACAAAAATCACAGATAACAGGTATTGAAGAAGCTCGGACCAATATAGATGGGAGAATTATTGAAAATGAAAACAATGTGGAATTCTTACTCAAACAAAATACTTCTCTACAAAATAAGTTAGATGATCTAGAAAACAGATCCAGATGCAACAACCTAACAATATTTGGACTACCAGGAGGCACAGAAGAGAACAACATGACTGACTTTCTCAATACTTGGTTACCTAAGACTCTTGATCTTACTGAAGCTATGTGCTTTGGTATTAAGAGGGCACATCGTTCCCTTGCCACAGTGAATACTGCTAACAAAAAGCAGCCTAGATCTATCATTGTCAAATTCCTCTCATCCTCAGACAAGGAATTAGTGTTAAAAACTGCCTGGTCCAAGTCACCAATTAAATTAAATGAAGCAACGATACATTTTGACAATGATTATTCATCAGCTGTTATAGTAAAAGAAAAATATTCTTACCTTTGATAAAAGAATTGAAGAAAGCACAGGTGAAAACACACCTTTTGTTCCCTGCGAAGCTAAAGATATTTTCATCGAAAGGTTCCAAAATGTTTGAAGACTTAGAATCAGCTCTGAACTACTACGTAAATGTCCATAAGATCTTGGAAAAAATAGCAGAGATGGAATGGGCTAATCCCACGCTTAAGAGAATGGCTTCTAATCCCACTTGAAAGACTTCGGAGAAACAAAAAAAAACTAAGAAACAAGTGACTTAAATATCTATGTTTGCAGTTTGTTATGTTTCTAGAAACACTGTCACTGTGTTAATTATATGTTGATTACTTAAATATCTATGTTTGCAGTTTGTTATGTTTCTGGAAACACTGTCACTGTGTTAATTATATGGTGATTTTTTTCACTTACAAGGTAAGCCTCCTTTTTCCTTTTTTCATGCCAGTCACGCATGACTTAAGTATACACATAATGTCATAATTTCATTTTCACTTATACTGAGATAAAAGTGTATACTAATGGTAAATATATAGTTATGGGTATTGTTATAAAGATATCTTAAGAGTGAAGGGTAAACAAATGGTGCCATTGTGACAGTAAAATACGTACTTCCCATATATAAAAATTCTAGATTCCCTTTATAATCTCTATTTTTTTTAAAGTATTTATCGTCAGATCTATTAAACCTACATAGTTAGTAGTAAATAAGAGCTCACCACACATTCAATTATCATTCTCTGTAATTCATACTGAACACTGTTTTTTTTTTAATAGTTTATGCCCTGGCAGTTAATTTAAAACTTGTATATATGTTGAATTTATGTGGGGATAATATGATTTGACAGTCTCTTAACATTTTTATATGATTCATAAGTGAACTCCTTTTACAGTTTTAAATCACTTTTAAATACACTTTTTTTTCTTCTGTCATGTGAATATAAAATGGATTAATAAGGCTATGTCATTTATTTAAAATACTTTCTGCTACATTTGGAGTTCTGTGGTGCTATTTATTTGTAAAGGACAGTTCAAACTGGCTGTGCATGTGTGAGCAGGCTATGGGAAGCATGCAGATGTTACTCATATGATCTTTCCCTATACATTTTAAATACAGTTACGTACTTGTTATTTTTGGCGGGTTTTTTCCACTCAAAATGATGAAAAAACATCTTCCAGAGACTTTGTGAAGCTCGAGCTTGATGTCCACAAGCTTACATGCAGTACCTTATTTTCACTAAAAATCTTCTCTGCATTCTCGAATGAACTCCACGACATTGCAATGCATTTTGATGATGTCAGAGCTAGCCGACCTGCTCAACCAGGAAGTCAGTACATGTAATTTCTTTGAAAAAGCATCAGAAATGCTGGGAAAGGTTGTATTTACTTTAAAAATGTATTTTAAACTTGCTGACTACACCATTTGGACTCAGTTTGATTCTCAAGAAAGAAATATTCAATTATCTTATTTTTATTTATGTTTATGGTAAACTGAAGGGGAAGGAAAAAAAGGGAAAAGTAAGTGTGCATTTTTTTCTTTTAAATTAACGTATCATATTATTTATATTGTTGTGCCTTGCTTAATAAACTAATTTTATTACAAATTACAATTGATTTTCCATTCAGAGGCTGATAGCTAGATAGAAAATAATATGGGTTAAAATAAGCTCACTTAATGCATGATGGCATTTTCTATCACAAGTGCTTAAGGTGTCACCTGACCTTTCACTCTAATGATTATAGGCTCATAGGTTCATAGGCTCATACTAGGCTATCTGCCCTAGGGCATTTATAAGCCTAGCCAGAGTGTGTTTGGCTTTCGCCACCCATTTTAAATTAATTTTGCTATGCCCTTTTTCAAGGTTAGTATACTGTGCCTCTGTCTAACAGTGACACACAAGTGATACCCAGGGTAAACCTACGATCTCCCATCCACTCATCAAGATTCCTCTTGAAGAGAGTCAATAAGAGACTCTGCCTAATCTGGACTGGGATTTTATTGCAGAGTGAAGGGAGCCTCTGGGTTATGAATCTGTCCCTCCAGCATGTCCTATTTATTTCAGTGCTGAGGTTCAAGTCTCTCGAGCGCGTAGCTCAATGGGATTTGGATTTTCTGAGGTGCAGCATGTCCATTAATTCCGGGTTGGACATGGCTTTATATGTCAGGCACAGATCGCCTCTGAGCAGGCGGTATCCCACTGAGTAGAGCTGGAGTTTCTTTAACCGGGCAGCATATGGCATCTGTTTGAGCCCTTTGATCCTCTTGGTGAGGTACTTTTGGGGTCTTTCCAGTTGCTGCAGGTGTCTGGTAAGGTACATCCCAAAAGGGGCATTGTACTCAATTATGGGCCTGATGAGGGATGAGTAAAGAGGCACGATGACCTCCCCTGATCTAGATGTGAATCCCTTCTCATATTGATTTCTTTTAAATATTACACCAACATATAGCATATGTGTTAAATGGCTAGTAGTAACTTCAATTGACAGGTTTCTATATCAGAATGCTGCTTTCATAGATTTCAGACCAGTTTTAAGGTACATATAATCACATATGAAGTTATTATTTAATCTGTTTAATTTTTATATACAAAGAAGATATGTTCTGTTGCTGTTGTTTAAAGGTCAGCTCTGAATTAAGAAATGGTTTAAGCAATACTTGATGAGTTACACTGATTATAACTATGCCTTACCTGTGCTAATGAATATGCAATCGTATATAGAGTTAATATTTTGTATGTTTAACATTCATATATAGTGAAGGCTATGTTTAGTTGCTACAGTTAGAGGTTTATTCCGAATGACATTTTGTTACAAGTAATATCAGATGAGTTACACTGATTACAGATCTGTTTGCCTTGTTTTAATGAATATGTAAATATATATAGAGTTATTATTTTACCTATCTCACATTTATATACAGTGGAAACTGTTTTTTCCTGCTGCTGGGTAGGGGTTTGATCCGAATGACATATGTCAAGACAAGGAGTTTATAACTCCAGGCAGGTAGCTACCCCATTTTTTTATCACAGTTATACTACATTCAGTTTTCTTAATAGGTTCTTCCTGACATCCATCTTAATTCAAATGCATATAATTATAAGTTGCAAGAATTGTATAACACATACAGTATATCACATGGTAACAGACAAAGACTATAATTTACATAACAAATATTTTGGAGAGGATTATATAAAACATAATCAAGATAACACACAAATCACAAGAATTTCTTACTCATTTATAGAGATATTATGACTTCACTAAAAGGTTTATCAATCAACATAAATGGTCTGAATAACCCTATTAAAAGAAGAAGTTTACTTAAATACTTAAATATACATAAGCCAAACATAATATTTCTACAAGAAACACATATTTTAAAAGAAAATATCAACTTTTTAAATTTTAATAAATATATAGTCATTGCCAGTTCTGAACATTCTAAAAAGAAAAGAGGAGTAGTAATTCTCTGGAATAATATATTATTAAATCTTATCAAGATGATAAAGGGATGTTGTGCTTGGTGACAATTAAAATAAATACAAAAATGTTCACTTTAGTAAACAATTATTGGTTACCGGGTATCGGAACCAGCACTATTAAACAACAACTGAACCAAATTGTATCTCAATCTGAGGGTAATATTATTATGGCAGGGGATTTTAAATGTGTTTTAAATGAAAAGGCTCTAGCACTTCAGGAAAAAGGAAAATATCCTCACAAGCTAAACAACTAATACAATTCATGAATACATATCATCCAAAAGATATTCATGACTACACAGACCTGAGCTCAACTAAATTTACATCCTATTCTAATAGATTGAAATCATACTCTAGAAAAGATAGGGTAATCATATCCACACAAATAATAAATGATTTGATTTAAAAAACACCAAGATTGTGTCTTGCCATATTTCAGATCATAATACAATTATATTTGAGTTTTATTTAAATGACACCCCAATGACTCATATAAGAAGAAAACCTGCATCTATAACTCAATTAAAAGAATTTCAAAATTTTTTGAAGAAGAAACACAACATTTTATAAAATTCAATCAAACATCCAACTCTCATGATATCTATGTATGGGATGCATTAAAAGCTTAATTATATGGACAAATAAATAAATGGTATTATAACAAAAGGAAGTCTTGGGACGAAGACTTAAAAAAAATACAAGACAAATTAGATAGATTACATCTTAAAATTAATGAGAAGTCTGCATCTAAAAATATTAGAATGAAATAAATAAAACTAAGGAAGAATATATTGCAATCTTACATCATAAGACTATCATTTCCTTAGAGAAATTTAAATTCCTAGCCTATTCAATAAACCCAAAACATTTAACTAATCTTGCAAATAAAACAAAAAGAATCAACAAACATAATCATATTAAAGAAATATATTTGTCTAGATAAAATCTTCTTCTTCTTCTTCTTATCACCTTGTCTTGAATGGCAGTGGAGTTCACACACACCTGGGCCAATTTAGAGTGTCCAATCCACCTCAAGCACCGGAGGAAACCCAGGACATGCAGACTCGACAGAAGGCACCCCAGCCGAGGATCGAACCGGAGAACCTCTTGCTGTGAGGCAGCAATGCTAACCACTGCACCACCGTGGCCGCCCATTTGTCTAGATAAAATAAAAAGGTTTATAATATACATGACATAATTGATGAATTTAGACATCATTTTACATGATAAATCAAACATCTCAGATCATTCAACCATTAGATAAGATAAAACAATACATTAAAAAAACTGTATGTCACACTCAACAAACAACAGTCAGAAATCATAGATAAACAGATGTCTTTACCGGACATACAAACTCAAATTAACAAACTGAAACAGAACAAAGCACTAGGTAATGATGGCATCATACCTGAATTGTATAAAATCATGCCTAAAACAGCTATTTCTTTACTACATAATGTATTCCATAAAGCCCAGAATGACATTATTTTTTCCCCATCCTGGAAATATACTTTTATTTTGCCCATTCTTAAATCTAGTAAGGACCCTAAATTATGTACATCATATAGGACCATACCTCTTTTAAATATTGATTACAAAATGTTTATGAACATCTATGCTGATAGACTAAAAAAATTCTTACCCCAGTTAATTAATGATGACCAAACAGGTTTTGTAACTAATAGAAGTACATATGATAACATTAAACAGTTTCTTATTTTAATTGATTATTCACACAGAAAGAAAAAAAAAACTTGTCTCTGGTTAGTCTTGACATTAACTCAGCATTTGATTCAATATATTGGGATTATCTATTCACATTATTACAATGTTTAAACTTTTCAGATAATTTTATTAATTTACTATTACATGTTTATAAAGGCACTGTAGCTTATATCAAAATTGGATCATACACATCGACTCAAATACCCATCACTAAAGGAACAAAACAAGGCTGTCCCTTATCTCCCTTATTGTTTACTGTCATAATGGAACCATGGGCTAACGATATACAAGGAAATAAAAACATAGAAGGTTTGGAAATTAATGACAAAATAACTTCTAAAATTCAGTTATTTGCTGATGATGTCCTGTCCTTGCCTATTTAAGTGGTACAGTGTGAAATATTTTCTGCTTAAAAACCTCAGCTTTGGCCGGCTAAGAACTTGCTGTATTCAACTGGATGTATAAGAGAATTTAAATACCTTTATCTGCACTTTTTTTTCAAAAAAATATAGTATTTAAATTGATTTTAACTGTGTGTTGCAGGAATATTAACTGAACTGGAAGTTAGTCAGTATTTGCTGAATTTTGTTATTTGCCAGTAATTACAGGTGTGGGGGTAGCCACATTCTTTGATTTCCTGTCCTTGCTTATTTAAGTGGTACAGTGTGAAATATTTTCTGCTTTAAAACCTCAGCTTTGGCTGGCTAAGAACTTGCTGTATTCAACTGGACGTATAAGAGAATTTAAGTACCTTTATCTGCACTTTTTTTTCAAAAAAATACAGTATTTAAATTGATTTTAACTGTGTGTTGCAGGAATATTAACTGAACTGGAAGTTTTGACTCTGCTCTTCAGTTAGCACCACCCACCCTCCCTGTTTTTGTTTTGGTGTTAATCTTAGTGGCCTTGAAACTGCCCGCCCCTCTTGTAAATTTGTGTTTGGATACTCCTTCTGGGCCCATCTCATTTGCTCACTCAACTGAGTGCAGTGAGATCATATTCTGATTTCAGGCACTTCTACTGTGTACAAAGAGAGCATCTGGGAAACAGAAAAAAAAATGAAGCTTGTTTCCTGCCTTTCCTGTTAAGTGGTATAGACTATTTGTAGGCTTCTGAGCCCCCAAGCCCTTCTGTGTTGGAGGGAAGCCTTCTAGCTTAGTTTTTTTTTTCTTATAACTAGCCAGTTTTCTAGTTTCAGCACTCATATCTATTTCTTTGATCTCAGCACTTGTTCAGAAAAAAAAAAAAAAAAAAAAAAATCATCTGCTTTTACTGTACTTGTGTTTCTACCTACTTTATTTTACTTTTGTGTCATCTTAAAAGTACTCAATTGTATTTATTACCACTTGGTGTAACTCATTCTAAGCCTTTTGGTTTAAACACTTGGGCTTCGGACCAGTTGTTTTGCACTGAGAGGGTTTGTGGTCTGCACTGTAGTGGCAGAACAGGTAGCTTACATCCTTCTAGGTTGGGAACTGCTGATTGAGGGCTCAGTGTCTGTTATTCTAAAAGTGTATTAACTCTGGTTTAAGCACTTGGGCTTTCAGGCCAGTTATTTTACATTAAGAGGGTTCATGGTCTGCACTCTTGTGGGAGGAGAGGCTGGACTCTGCCCTTCTGAGCTGGGAATTTCTGGTTAAAGGCTTATAGTGCATGCATATCTGAACTGCTTCTTACTGAAGTTGGTGCTCCTTGTTTGCTGTGGCATAGACTGGATTCGGGCCTGCTGGATCTAGCTTTGTTTGTGTAACTTGAGCACTAATCCAGGCATTCTCTAAAGTATTCAATTGTATTTATTACTGCTTGGTAGTAACTTGATTAAAGTGTAGCTATCATTCTAAGTCTTTTGGATTAAGCACTTGGGCTTCAGACCAGTTGTTTTACATTAGGAAGGTTTGTGGCATGCACTGTGGTGGCAGGACAGGTAGCTTTCATCCTTCTAAGTTGGGAACTGCTGATTGAGAGCCCAGTGTCTGTTATTCTTAAAGTGTATTAGTTCTGGTTTAGGCACTTGGGCTTCAGGCCAGTTATTTTACATTAAGAAGTTTCATGGTCTGCACTCTTGTGGGAGAAGAGGCTGGACTCTGCCCTTCTGAGCTGGGAATTTCTGGTTAAAGGTTTATATTGCCTGAATATTTGAACTGTATCTTACTAAAATTGGTACACCTTGTTTGCTGTAGCATAGACTAGATCCAGGCCTGCTGAATCCAGCTTTGTTTATATGCTTGTTGTTTGTTTGTTTGTTATTTCCCTGGAACGCTAATTCCACCTAATATGCAGCTTCTCAGCACTTCTGTGGATCACTAGTGATATCTGCATTGCTTACTGTACTTATTTCCTTGTTTCACTTGAAAGAAAGTTACTGTTTGTTGTTTTTGCATTTAAGTTACCTGTAACACATTGCACTTAAGTTACCTGGCACTTGCGCGCTAAAGCAATTATATAAGTCAGCACTAAAAATTAAAAGCACTACACCCTCACTCCCCACTTGCCCTTGTTTTCAATTATTAAGGAATTCCCAATATTATTCTAGCATGTCCAAAGGTCAGTTGTCAATCTCCTCTCCGGTCCAGCTGGTGAATCTGGGAATCTTGAGGCAATGTTACAACTGCCTCATGTACACAGACAACCCTCTTCTCCTCCCAACAAATTCCAACACATGTGAGAGATGCAACCATATAGCCAAACTAGAGGCTAAGCTCTCTCAACTCAGTACTGGCATAACCAGTCAGGAGGAGAAGGAAACCACACTCACTACAATTCCAGTCTCACATAGACCTACCACGACAGCAAACCAAACACATAATCACACAAAAACTTACTTGGAGGCTCTAAATAAAAATCTGCCTAAGCAGCAGAGACCTCCAAAACAGACACCCAAGCAACCGCTACCCCAAAACAAAACACGTGTAACACATATCTCACAAAGCCAGTGTGCCGAACAGTCACAGCCCTTAAGACTAAACAACACACCTGATACACTTGTAATAGGTGACTCTATCATCAGGCACACTGACATCCCGCTCACCAGGCTGAACAAGGAGAGGGTCACGGTGAGCAGCCTGTCGGGTGCTAGGATCCACCACATAACACAAGCACTCAGGTCACTCCAAGGCAAGTACAAATATGACTCAGTCATTGTCCATGCTGGTGTGAATGACCTGAGACGTACCTCCCTGGACTACATGAAAAGAGACATAAAGGAGCTCTCTGAGCATGTAGCCCAGGCCGGTATGACCCTGACCTTGAGTAGCATCTTACCCTCACCAAGAATGATGCCACAATATGAAGACAAGATGATCAATTTCAACAATTGGCTTAAGCACTGGTGTCATTCAAAGAGGATCCAATGCCTGTCATCTTGGGATGATATGCTCGACAAGCCATGATGCTTCGCTAGGGATGGCTTGTACCTGTCACCGCTGGGCTTTCGGATATTGGCAAAGGCTCTTGCTACTCCCATAGTGCCTTTTTTAGGCAAGGCACAAAAGACAAATCCACCTCCATAGGTATCACAAGGGATAAGAAACTAAGAGTAATGTTACTCAACGCCAGAAGTCTAAACCTCAAGATGCATGCACTCGAAACTCTCCTTAGCATGGAGAACATCGATATCTGTGCAGTAACAGAAACCTGGTTCAGGGCTCCCGAGAGCACCCCAGCACTACCAGGTTATACCTCATACCATGCTTTTCGGCCCCAAAACTTGGACTGAACCACAAAAGGAGAGGGAGTATCGATATTCATCAAAGATACCCACACCTCCAGGTTGGTGGCAAAGCACGAAGCATCAGAGACTATCCATGTGCAACTAACAGTGGGTAAAACTGCCTTCCAGTTTATAGCCTGCTACAGACCACCCTCCCAAACCCAGGAACCCCACTCGGCCTTTCTGAGAACACTGGAAAATATGAAGGTCTCTCCAAACACCATTATATTGGGCAACTTCAACTACCCAAATATAGACTGGGAGCATTACTCTAGCTCCAACACCCTAGCCCAAAGGTTCCTAGAATTTATAAACTCAAATGCTATGGAACAACATGTTACCACTCCCACAAGAGAGGAAAACATACTGGACCTGATCATCACCAGCATAGGGACTCTGTGCTCCAGACCAGAAGTGTATCCCTCACTGGTAAGATCAGACCATAAACTAATCTCACTGGATATTCACATCCCAACCCCACCCCCTGCCCAGAAAACCACAGTGAAAAACTTCTCTAAAGCAAATTTCACACTCCTCAAAACCGAGGTGGAATCCTTCAAAGCCCCAGGGCCTGTGGAAAATACGGCCCAAACCGCAGAATCCTTTATAAATGCATTCTATGAACACCTTCAGGAATGCATGGATCATGCGATCCCAAATAAAACCAAGACCCAATCCTCCAAAGGCAGACAGGACGTCTGGTGGACCCCAGCCATAAACAAACTATACAATAGAAGGAGGAAGCTACTAAATGATAGAGCAAAATCCCAAAAAGGGAAGGCATCACTGATCAGTATTAGCAAAAAACTACGGGCACTCATAAAATTGTCTAAGGCCAGCTTCGAGAGAGAAATTGCACAGGACACTAAGGATAATCACAAGGCTTTCTTGAGTTATGTTAGGAACCTGGGTGGTAATTCCCAGATATGCTCAGAATTTGTCCAAAATGACAAAAAATACACTGAACCCACAGACATTGCCAACATCCTAGCTGACAGGTTCAGCGCAAACTTCTCCCCCCTCCCACCAAAAGGGCAAATATCTATCCCAGCAGAGTGCTGCCCCCCTGACATCTCAGATGCTCAGGTAAGAGCCGCCCTCTCCAAAGCAAAAAACACAGCATCAATGGGACCAGACGGTGTCCCGGACTGTGTCCTACATGAACTCCAAGAAGAGCTAAACCCAAACATAAAACTACTGTTCAATCTCAGCCTTACTACAGGATATGTGCCCAAAGAGTGGCATACAGCAACAGTGGTCCCTCTCCATAAAGGTGGTGCCTCACTGGATCCTGGAAACTATCGCCCCATAAGCCTGACTAGCTTGGTCTGCAAAGCTATGGAAAGGATCATCATGGACCTCATAAATAAAGATATTGGGGACCTACAGACACTGGATCCTACCCAGTTCGGCTTTGTTAAGGGCAGATCCTGCCTCTTAAACCTGGTTGATTTCTTTGAAACAGATATCAAGGCCATTGATGAGGGGAAGGTGGTCCACACAGCCTACCTGGACCTCGCAAAAGCCTTCGATACAATACCCCACTCGGGTATTATAGATAAGCTCACCAGCTTAAATATAAACCCCTATGTCACTAGATGGATTGCAAACTGGCTCAAAGACAGAACCCACATGGTTAGAATTGCTGGAGCCATGTCAGACTCCAAACCAGTTACAAGTGGTGTCCCACAAGGCTCAGTCCTGGGACCTCTCTTGTTTGGTATATATTAATCAGAGGTACAGGCCAACACGGAAGGACTGTGGCTGACCAAGTTCGCAGATGACTGCAAACTGAGCGCCATAATCGACTCTCCAGCCGACACAAGCATCCTCCAAAAGGGCCTCATAGAAACAGACAACTGGTGCCAGAGCCATGGCCTCAAGCTAAATGCCAAAAAGTGTATAGTCATCCCTTTGGCAAAACAAAGTGCCCACAAATTACCACATAGGTGGTAATCCATTAAGTACAGAAGAAGTAATTAGGGACCTGGGGACCCAAGTTGATAGCAATCTCTCATTTGACAACCACGTGGCCAAAGTGGTTAGAAAAACATTTTATATAGCCCACCTAATCATGAAGGGATTCACATCTAGATCAGGGGAGGTCATTGTGCCTCTTTACTCATCCCTCATCAGGCCCATAATTGAGTGCAATGCCCCTTTTGGGATGTACCTTACCAGACACCTGCAGCAACTGGAAAGACCCCAAAAGTACCTCACCAAGAGGATCAAAGGGCTCACACAGATGCCATATGCTGCCCGGTTAAAGAAACTCCAACTCTACTCAGTGGCATGCTGCCTGTTCAGAGGCGATCTGTGCCTGATGTATTATGCCATGTCCAACCCGGAATTAATGGACATGCTGCACCTCAGAAAATCCAAATCCCATCGAGCTACGCGCTCGAGAGACTTGAACCTCAGCACTGAAATAAATATGACATGCTGGAAGGACAGATTCATAACCCAGAGGCTCCCTTCACTCTGGAATAAAATCCAGTCCAGATTAGGCAGAGTCCCTCATTGACTCTCTTCAAGAGGAATCTTGATGAGTGGATGGGAGATCGTAGGTTTACCCCGGGTATCACTTCTGTGTCACTGTTAGACAGAGGCACAGTATACTAACCTCGAAAAAGGGCATAGCAAAATAAATTTAAAATGGGTGGCGAAAGCCAAACACATTCTGGCTAGGCTTATAAATGCCCTAGGGCAGATAGCCTAGTATGAACCTATGAACCTATGTGCTCATCACTACTAAAGGAGATAAGTCCTCCATAACAGCCTTATTTGAAGCTGTTAACACATTTCAATTTATATCTGGACTGACATTCAATGATAATAAAACTAAGATCCTACCTGTCTATTTAAACAATAATAAGAGAAACATTAACAAAGGCACTAACAAATACACCACAGATCAAATTACATATTTAGGCATCATTCTTGCTAAAGATATTAAATTAATCACAAAACTAAATTATAATAGATGTTATGTAAATATGTAAACTTTATTAACAAAATGGAATACAATTAGATTTACAACTGAGGAAAGTTTAACTATCATTAAAATGATAATCCTTCCTAAAATTATCTATATTATACAATATATTTTAATACTTCCCAGTAAAGTTTTCATTAATAAGAGCAATTCTCTGTTATTAAAGTTTTTTTGGTTTCCGAGGAAACCTAGAATAGCACTTAAACATCACCTTCATAATTGGAATAAAGGGGGCATAGCCTTTCCTGATTTGAACCTTTATTCTAATGCAGCTATTATTAGGTCCGTAGCACAACTTTTAGATACACCATATCAGGCCAAATGGAAAATATTCTGGGAATCCTCAGCTATGCTATTAATATCGAAACCACAGTCATACAAATTAGAATTTATAAATAACCCAATATTATGGATACGTAAAGATTACTTCATGTTACACAGCATAACCAAACATTTATTTAGCTACTTACACAACACGCTAATACATTTTAGAAACTTTATATTTAAACACACTAAGTACAAGGAACTTTTTTTACAATTTTCCCGATAGCCTTTACTCAAGAATCCTTACAATCCTCAGATATAGATAAAATTACTTTGCTTAAACAAAATGGTCTTTTGTATTGGTTTCAACTTATTACAGATGACAGGGGAAAGGATGTAGATCAGATAAGTGAATATCAGTTAGACAACTTCCTATATATTAACACACAATCCCTCAGACTATTCTTACAAAATAAGATGAACCCGATTACTTCTGCTAATAAACAGGTCACTAGTATACTGCTAGATTTCTTTAATTCAGTTATTCAACATAAACAAACTTATTCAGATAACATGGCATTTATATACAGACTTATCAGAGAAGAAACATATTGTTGTCCTGCTAATTTCTGGGACCATTTTTATACAGTTAATAACACATTTCCAAGGGATCTACATAAAATAAATATATTAGAATCTGCAGGGAAAACAACACTTTCACTTAAATGGAAAATATATTCCTGGAGATTTTTATATGGATCCTTCTACACTCCTCAACTAATGAACAAAATTAATGGTAAACTAAATATTTGCAACAGATGTAAGTCTAACACAAACATTGACTGGAACCATATGTTTTATCACTGCCCTGCTTTAAGTGTATTTTGGGAAAGCATTAAAGAACTCCTACAAGCTATATTCACAGATAATTTTATTTTGACCAAATCATTAGTACTCTTCAATACACCCATACCTGGTTGTGTAAAAAAGTTAAACATTCCTTACTTTGGGCAATACTGGCAGTAGCCAGGAAAACTATAACAAGAAGCTGGATATCTGAATTCCCTCCTTCCTATAATGATTTTAAGAAAATTCTAATGGAAGTTTGTCAATTGCAGATTGCAACTATGTCATCTAGAACATCTAGAAAAACTTGCACCTATCATATACGGGTTAATCTACAAAATTTGCTGAAAAGAGATTGACAATGATATCATATAAATCAAATTTCAACCTCTCTACGTGTTATATATATGGAATAATCAAATACTAGGCAACTTAATGATATTCAATGGATGTCTTTGTATATAGTTTTAGTAATTTCACTTTATTTGTTAAACATTGCTATGTTAATGCTTATGTGAACACTTTTTGAATTGTAAATATCCTTATGTTAAAAGAACATGCAATTGTTTATATTTACTTCTTTAAAATCAATAAAATTGTTTAAAAAAAAAGAAAGACGATAAGGGAGTAGACTGCAAATCAAAAACAAATGACTTTTAGATAGAAAATAATGGGGAAAATATGGCTACTAAATGAGTATTTTTACCTGGTTCTGATGAAGGAAGAGAAGTAATATTTATCAGAACCAGGCAAAATAGTGATCAGGACAAGGTTGATCCCAGTCCTCACAGAGAATAAAGAAATGAGAAAGAAGACAACAAAAACTGGAAGTGCACAAACCAATGTGATATTTGGGAGTCAGCCTAGAAATATTGAGAGTTGATATAATAAAAAATATACTGTCTCTAATTACAGGGCCCCTTTCAGCTCTTTCTTCCGTCTTCCTACCTTGCTCTTCTGTTGCAATACTGCCTAGAGAACAAACAGTGGTAGGGGGTTTCCTGTCAGTTTTTGCCTGAAATACACTGCTGAGGTAGTTAGCACCAGATCACTGAACCTAATATTAAAAATTAATATTAGTAACAGAAAAAAAAAACAAAAGGTACATTATGCAGTGTATTCCAAGATTATGGTATAAAGTTCTTTGTATAGTTAGAAGTCTGTCATTAACAAACCTGCGATATTCAAGGGTCATAGTAAATCTAGTTCACTTAGATGAAATAGCTGTAGCCAATAATGCACTACAGGGGTAAATACTGGAGTATGTGATTTAGTATTCATATGTCTGACTTTTCAAAATTCCTGGAAAGGAACATTTGTCTCTTTTTGATAATTATGCAAAGCTGTACAGCAAGGATGACTCAAAATAAGGTGAAATAAGAAAGAGAAGAGAAACGAAGAGAGTGGAGGAAAAGTCTAAACATATCAAATGCAGAATAATATTTGGGAGATGCAGAACCCCAGGAAAGAAGTATACAGATGAGGAGGGTGGAAAGTATTGGCAGCAAGGAAAAAAGAGCAAGAGACCTGTTTAGTCATAAAAGATGTATCAAAAGGTAAGCAGTCATTACAAGAAAACAGAAAGAAACCTGGTGGAATTCTGGAATGGATTGTAAAGAACATCAGCAGCAGAAAATTAAAAGTTTTGCCTTTCACTATAGTCATCTGGTAACACCCCATCTAGGGTATTGTGTACAGGGAACATGTTTCAATGGCTCCATATTATTCATAACCACTTATGTCATAGCAATAATAGTTTAATGAGAGTTAAGAAAAATACCAATAATAGCATGAACTACAGCAGTAAGAAGTGCAAGGACAGATATGGCCCTCTTCAGCACTCTTCAGGTATGTTGCTATTTTTTGACTTAGTTATTCAATTGTTTCTGGTTTAATAGGTTTGGAAGGGGTATATTGTAGTGGTACTCTAAGGACATTGATTTCAGTATGTAGGGGCGTAGATTGCAGGTTCACATGCAGTATACCGTCAGTAGTGGCAATGTGCTGCTGACAGAATGTGGGCACACTTTTTTAGTCTGAAGATGTTTGCTACTTCTTTAATGTGGCATGATCACTGAGTAAGAATGCTTAAGCAGGGGTACAGTAATTCTTGTTGTTTCTCAATATCAGTGTCATATCACTGTCATTCATTATTGCTATTTCGCATGTTTGTGTCCATGATAACTTGAAATCCATGTGTGCAGTTCTAGAGACATTATCATCTGATGCCATACATAGGATAGATTTCAGTTCAGGAGGGGGTAAAAAAATGGTGCATGTTCTCATACAAAGACACACTAAAACAGCGTATCATACAGATTTCAGGAAGGGTGGAGGAAGCATGCTAGAAACTGTTAAGTGCCTACAAGGAATTCATAAAATCCAGCAATACACAGTATTTGAAAAAAAAATTACAGGAATAAGAAAACATAGTTTGAAGGTACAAGGTGAAGATATCAGGAGTGGTTTAAACAAGTTGTATTCCACAGAATGGCTGCTTGATGACCCGATACAAACTTCCTGATCAGGTAGCCTAGTCAAAACAGTGGTCATGTGACAGGTATGGGGCTCCTTAGGAGGACTCTTAGAAGACTTGGGCTGCCAATATTAACTTTTCATTTCTTGATGTGACTTCACCTCTCCTTAACCATTCCTGTGTTTGTTCTTGATCAACATGAGGCTCTTCCAGAAATTTTCTATACTTGCAATTATATTTATGTTTTTTCTACATTTCTTGCCTTCTCATCTGATCCTTTACCTTATATTCTTTCTTTTCTTTTTAGCACATTCAGTTGCTGCCTGGTTTTTATCTACTTCTGGTTTGATTTCCATTCCTGCATGACTACTGTGGTGATGTGGTTATCAAAGGAGAGACTACTGTCCACCTGTGCCCTGAGGTCTCTTATCACACTTTCAGTGTTTAGTGAGCTACCGCCTATGTGGAAGTTCATGGGTACCGAGTTTTTCCCAAAGGGATGACAATGCACTTCTTGGCATTGAGCTTGAGGCCATGAATTTGACACCAAGCATCTGTCTCTGTGAGGCCCATCTGTAGAATGTCTACATCATTAGGTGATTCTATTATGGCTCCCAGTTTGCAGTTATCTGTGAACTTTGTTAGCTGAAGACCTTCTGTGTTGGCCTGCACTTCAGTGAAGTAGATGCCGAACAGGAGAGGACCCAGGACCGAACCCTGTGGCACTCCACTCATCACTGGTCTGAAGTTGGACTTGGAGTCAGCTACTTTTACTGTGTGGGTTCTGTCAGTGAGCCAGTTCACTACCCATCTTGTGACATAGGTATTTATTCCCAGTTTAGTGAGTTTATATTTAATTCCAGAGTGGGGGATGGTATTGAAAGCCTTGGTGAGGTCAAGATAGGCTGTGTGCACTACCTTTCCCTCATCTACAGCTCTAGTGACTGCTTCAAAGAAGTCAATCAGGTTTAGTAGACATGATCTACCTTTTATAAACCCAAACTAAGTGGAGTCCAGGATTTGGAGGTTACCTATGTCTTTGTTTATAAACTCCAAGATGATACGTTCCATGGCCTTGCAGACCAGGCTCATCGAGCTAATGGGGCGGTAATTTCCGGTGTCCATGGTGGCACCCCCTTTGTGGAGTGGGATAACCATCACTGTGCACCATTGAGTAGGCACATAGCCTGAGGTGAGGCTATGATTGAACATGGTACTTAGGTGGGGTGTCAGTTTGTTCTGTAGTTTATGCAGTACGCAGCCTGGGATTTTGTCTGGTCCCATGGATGCTGTGTTCTTGGCTTTGGAGAGTGCGATCTTTACTTGTTCATCCATGATTACAGGGGCTTTGCATTCTTCCGGTATTAAGATGGGCCTTTTGGAGGGTGAGAGGGGGGTAAAGTTAGCACTAAACCTATCTGCCAGGATGTTGGCAATATTGGTTGGTTCTGTATATTTAGTGCCATTGTGCTGTAGCTCAGAGCAGATCTGAGTGTTGCCATTTAGATTATTGACATAGCTTTGTGGCTGTCTTTGGAATCAGGGTAATTTTATTTTCATAACTGGCTTTGTAGGATTTTATGAGGAATCTCAGCTTCTTGCTGAGGATGAACAGGGAGTTCCTCCAATCTTAGGATTTTTTTGCAACAGCTTCTTCCTTCTGTTCTTGAGTTTATTTATGGTAGGGGACCACCAGATTGGCTTCCTTTTTTTGGAGGATAGCATCTTGGTTCTGTTGGGGATGACATGATCGATGCACTCGTGTATGTGCTTATACAGTACATTTGTGTAAGATTGAGCAGTCATTCCTCTATTTTCTATCTGCATGGGTGTCGTGAAGTGTGCCACTTCTGTCTTAAGAAGCATGAAGTTGGCTTTGGAGTAGTTTTTGATGGTGATTTCCTTAATGGGGGGTAGGGGTGGGATATGGATGTCTAGGGTGATTAGCTTGTGGTTGGATCTGACCAGCGAGGAGTTGACCTCTGGCGTGGAACACCGGTTATCCATATTGGTAATTACCAGGTCCAGGATATTGCTGCCCCTGGTGGAGGTGTGGACAAGCTGATCCAAGCCATTGGAATTTATGAATTCCAGAAAACGTTGAGTGAATGAGTTGGCAAATGAGTAGTTTTCCCAGTTGATGGTAGGGTAGTTGAAATCGCCCATAATTAAGGTATTAGGTTGTACCTTAATATTTTCCAGTATCATAAGAAATGAAGAATGTGAATTCTTGGGCATGGTGGGGGATCTGTAACAAGCTACAACCTGGATTGCAGTCTTGCCCAGTGTTAGTTGCACTTGAATAATTTTGGATGCATTATGTTGAGCAATTAGCCTGGAGGTGTGGATATCCTTAATGAATATGGACACACCTCTGCCTTTAGTGTTTCGGTCCAGGTTAGCTGGCCAAAAGGTGTGGTATGAATTATAGCCTGGTAATACAGGGGTGCTCTCTGGAGCCTTGAACCAGGTCTCTGTCACTGCACAGATGTTGATGTTCTCCATTTTAAGGGTGCCTCCAGTGAGTGCATTTTGAGGTTTATACTTCTAGCTTTGAGTAGCATTACCCTCAGAGTTTGCTTGCTTGTGCCTGTTACAATGGTGAATTTGATAATTAATATAACTAGGTATGTATTTCAAATAACCCTTGGGATATCTCATGACTTATAGTAGAGCTAGTAGAACAATAGAAGATGTTATCAGTAGGAACTGGGATGTTCTGAAAGCTATACCAGGTAATGAAAGCTGGCTTCCGAATAAACCTAGGTTTACCTATCATAACTGCAGTAATTTTAAAAAACTATTATGTTATAAAGACTTTTCATTAAATAGTAATGTAGTAACAACATTTAATAAAAAGGGCACTTTTCCTTGCTACAATTGCTCCTGCTGTTCTAGTATAAATCAGTCCACTGAATTTATACATCCTGTGAATGGTAAAAGGTTTGTTTTTCACTGCAGTGCAACATATAATACACCCTCCATTATATATCTTGCCACCTGTAATAAATGCTTGGGTTTCTATGCTGGAAAGTCAACTAGAAAATTAAAAGATAGGATCACAGAACACAGATCTGAAATTAGGAGAAGAGTACTAACTAATTCCTTGGTCAAACATGTTAATGAAACTGATTATTCACATCAGTTCAGTTTTAGAGCTATACATATAATTCACCCAAATATTAGACGTGGAGACCTTATAAATAGTGTGGATATGAAAGAGTATGAATGAATTATTAGTTTAGAGGCAGATAAATATCCTGGTCTTAATAACCAAGTCACTTTGAAACCAATACTGAAATTAAAACAACAGAAAGTGAAGAAAAAGTGATTATGTATGTATTACTGTTATTGGGTTTTTAAATACTTTGTTGTTTTAATTGTTGCTTTTTGATAGGTTGCTGTGTCATGTGATATGTTTGAATGAGATATAAAAATGCTGTTTTAATGGCTGTTTTATGTAAGACACTGATGAAGGATATTTTGTATCTGAGAGCTTTGTCATTCTGTTAAATGATATTGATGGTGTGGAGCTTTACTTTTTTGCTTGAAGCTGTTTGGTCTGTATTCTCCACTTTACTACTGGTTCACCTTTTTTTGTGATGTTCCCATTCTGGACCAGTAATCAAACACCCTCAGTTCTCACCATTAACACTGGAGAGGGATGTTCACTTGGAATACAAATGGATACAGACAGTATTTCCAGATGCAGACCTCTCTGCATCAAGTACAATTTCCCTTAATAGCACACTGGGAACACACTCAGCCTGGGGTTTGGGTTTCTCTCTTGGTCTCTCTCCAGATTCCTAGTAAGGGTCTCCAGTAGCACAGCTGAAGAGTAAAGCCCTCAGCCAAGTGTCCAAGTGAAGTTCTCACCACTGTTTCTCTGTGAAACCAGTGCTTCATGTCCCTGCTCCAAGTAGCTGACACACACACTCTTTGAGATTTAATTTTCACACACACACCTGGGAAGGGCTGGCACAGATTAACCACTCTACCAACTTTACCCAGACTATAAGGTAGATTCACTGCCACCAGTCAGTTACTATAAGGCTCTTAAAAGGGTATCCAGTTATATGGAGTGAAATTAATATTAATATAAATGGTAATGTTGACCAAATAGCCAGGCATCAGGAGTGACCAGAGTTATCACCAAATAAATATATGTAAATACTCTCAAAACATAAATATTTTCTAAAAGGACCAGTCATGATGAGAAGTTTAAATATATTTAATAATAAATAACAGCAGAACATGAAAATACTAATTATGTATTTACAGTAAACACCACAATTTCAACCACAGGAAATATTAAAAAAACACAGATGATTAGATTCACACAGATACAAAAGAAACAGTATTTAACTCATCTAGCTATATTTTCCTGACTAATGAGTTACTATTCCCTTGTTCACTTACTATTGCAAGGCAAGATGAAGTAATTCAGGGATCCTTATATGTCAGGTTCCAAGAAACAGACAGCTATGTCTGAATGAGAGGCTTCTCAATATAATATCTAAATATTATTTCTGGGATAGCTTACAGAATGACATCACATCTGGTTATCTGACTCTGTTTCCCATACTAGCAACAGCACTAGAAGCTGACATGATTTTAGCACCTATGTGTTACCATACACATAGATAGAGCTTTGCTCAGATCTGCAGCAGCTTTTGGAAGTCATAAAATGATTTTAACCCTCTGCCCTTCCACAGTAGCAATTAGCTCACTGTTAGAGACAATAAAGATGGGTTCCTAATACTTGGCTTCCCAGACATTTTGTCTCTAGCTACACTCAGAACTGTAAGATACAATCATTGTGGTTTAATTTAATTTCAATTATTTTTCAAAGTTAGCTGAGACTGAGATTAACTTCTTCATTTCCAGTATCCTCTGTTAAAACATACACATTTAATTACAATACAGTCAGGACCCACCGTTGGTACATTTTTAACACAAGCAACTTTACAAATACATTTTCAAAACAAGCATATGTACAAATCAGTTTAATATACAAATGAGATATAGTTTTTACAAAATTCCAGCTAGCTGTGCTGGAATATGTTACACATCCACTGCCTACTTCTCCTAGCATAGCGGATAGTATCTCCTTTCATCACATCTCTCCCACCTTTAAAGACTCAAGCTAGATTTCCAAGTGCCCCTTGAGAAACATTGCTTGAGAGGAATGAGTCTATCTGGGAATACATTATCTCATACCCTGTCTTGAGATCCCATCTGCCTTGGCATTGCTGACCCCAATACAGTACCACACTGTCATATCATATGCCTGCAACCCTAGGCTCCATCGTATTAACTTAGCATTTTGGTGGCTGGCTCGCTGTAGCCATAGATCACCCTCTGACTTCTCCTGACTCCTACTGCAAATACTTAGTACAAGGACCTCCCTGTAATGGTAAGGCTTCATCATGTTAACATGGTATAATCTGTGCTCCTGCCTCCTGCCTAGCAGTTCTACCATGTAGCCAAAATCACTGACTTTCCTTACCAGTTTGAAGGGTCCCTCCCAAGCTGCCTGTAGCTTATTGTGTCTGATAGGAATGAGAGCCATCACTTGCTGTCTCACAGCATACTCTCTGGCTTGAGCATTCCTGTCATACCAGACCTTTTTCTGCTGTTGTGCTCCTGTCATGTTCTCCTGGGTCAAGCCCATGAGCTCCCTAAACCTTGTCCTTAGGTTTAGGGCATATGTCACAACAGACTCCTTGTGAGATTCACACTCACCCTCCCACTCATCACAAATCAAATCTAAAGGCTCCCTCACCCTATGCCCATACAGCAACTCAAAAGGTGAATAATCTATGGATTCCTGTGGTACCTCTCTGTAAGCAAACAGCAGATGGGGCAAATATTTGTTCCACTCTCTTAAAATGGTTTCAAATGCTCATAGTGTGGTCTTTAGTGTGGAATTTAAACTCTCCACAAGATCATTAGTCTGGGGATGGTATGGTGTGGTATTTAGATGCTTCACCTCACACACAGCACTTTCACAGAAAAGCCAGCAGGTCTGACATTAAATAGGCACCTCTGTCAGTCAATATTTCTGTTGGGAAAACTACCCTGCTGAAAATCTCTAACAAAGCATTTGCCACCTTCTCTGCCTCAATTGAGGACATAGCCACCACCTCAGGGTACATAGCAGCATAATATACTAACACCAGGAATATATTTCTTTCCTGTGGAACTTGGGGTACTCAGAAGTCCTACAATATCTGAATCAGCTCCTAAATCACAGGCAAAGGCATCAAAGGAGCTTTGACCTTGTCTCCTGCCTTGCCTACTTTTTGGCACTGCTCAGTACCCTGTCACACCCCTTACAATCCCAGGCCAATAAAAGTTCTCCATAATACATCTGTTGGTATGCTTTATGCCCATATGACCTGCAAAAGGAATGTTATGGGCTATGGCTAGAAGTGCCAGATTTATTTATTTATTTAACATTTGCTTACCAGGAAAGTCTGACTTGGAACAAAGCCAATTTTTCAATGGAGGCCTGAGAATAACCTCTCCAAATGCAGGTCTTTGTAACATGGGAGGAAACTGAAGTACCCAGAGAAAACATACACAAATGCAGGGAGGACATGTAGACTCCACACAGAAGGCACTCCAGATGAGAATCAAAGGGGAGTACCTCTTGCTGTGAGGTGACAATGCTACCACTGCACTACTGAGCCATCCAATGGTAGGGTCTAGGCACTACCAACTGCTGTATTACCTCACCCTCTAGTCCTCTTCAGGGGTCCACTCTCTGTAAAGTAACCTTTTGTTTCAGTATACTGATTCCCCCTTTCCTTGAAAATCACTTGCTTCCTTAAGTACCTCCCACAGGTCTTGTAATGTAGGGTCTCAGAGCTGAGCTTGTGTCAGCTCTACTTTTGTGACTCTTTCCAGCTCCCCTTCCACAAGACGTCTGGTATACTCTGACAGTGGTGCCTCACCATCAGCCCGGGTGCTACCAGACACCTCTGCCCTTGCAGTCACTCTGTCCAAGGGAACATCAGTACCATACCTCTCAACTGGCCCGATTTCTGCAGAATGTCCAGATTTTTGCCTTACATGTTTGATCTATTATTCATAAAATTATGTTTTTCTGGCAAATCACTCAGAATTGAAGTCAGACAATAATGGCAGACAGTTGAATTTCAGACTCCTATCCTACAGAAAATTTATGCTAATGCAAAACCTGTTATACTACCAACTTTCTAAGTTTGTAAGAGCAGTATTTAAAAATGTCCCTATTTTGGGGCCTTTGTACCCCCATTATTTGTGGCTTTGTCCAGATTTCTTGCTCTAGAGGTTGAAAGGTATAATCAGTACCTACCAGCAGCTGTGGCTCACTTCCAGGCTCACTGCTACATGGTAGCATCCTCCCTGAAATAGCCACCTCATCAGCCCTGGCTTCAGATGTGGAGTCTGTCTGAGTCTTCTTGCAGGCTACCAGACCCACATGCCTGACTCCAAGCCTGACTGCTTGTAACTGCATGCACACATGGTACTGCATTATCAAAATCATTCCCTATCAGGTCATCTGCAGGGATATCCTCAAACACACCTACTTGCTTGCTTCCTTTTCCACCCTCCCAGTCAAGGTGAGCCCTGGTCAAAGGTATGTGGAATGGGGTCCTTCCTAAAGCTCTGACTGAAGTGGACTGCTCAAGTAAGTGCTGTTCCTCTTTAATCACTGCAGGCTTCACAGTGGTTATGTCAGAGGTTGTATCTGTTTTAGCAGTGACCTGTTGTCCATCCATTAAGATTGGATATAAACTTTGGTGATAGTTTGGTACCCCCATTGTCTCCAGACAACTTACCACTGGTATACTGTTATTCCTGCTTGCTGGCTCCCCTATCTTTTGTTCCCCACCTTGCCTCCGTGGACTTCTATATGATACATGACCCCCACTGGTTACATTTAAAACATTTAAACCCTGATCCTGGCTGTGTACCTGAACTAGTGGCTTCCCATTTTACTGGTGGACTCTGTCGTGGTGGTCTAGGCTGCCCACCATGAGTTCCTTTATATCCATGTAAAGCACTGGGTATCCATTTCCTGTGCAGTGATGCCCTGTTTGCTAAATAGAGATCCTTCTTTACCCTAGCTCATCTGCACAGTTACACTCTTGGTCTATCAACCAGATTCTCATGTCCACAGGCAAAGTGCTAGGGACTTGTTCCCTCACCAAAAGGTCTGCCAGCCCTTCAAAAGTGGTGACCTGACACCCACTCACCTACCTATGAAAATAAGTGCTTAACTTGGCAATATAATCACACACACTTTCATCTGCCTTGCATCTATACTCACAAAACTTTTTTCTGTAAGCTTCAGGTGTTATCGTAAAGCATTCAAGTAAACAACACTTGACTTTATCATAATTTAAACAATCAATATCAGACAATTTAGAAACAGCAGTTGCAGCTTTGCCATGGAGTAAGAGGGTCAGAAACTGTACCCAGAGCTGTTGGTCAACATTATATTATTTACATACCATTTCAAATATATGAATACAACTATCACAATTATCACTCTCCGTAAACTGTGGAAGAAATTTACTGACCTTTATTGCTTCTGGGGTTTGGTTATTCCCTTGCCCATGACCCTGGTGAAGAGTCAGCATCTCCTTCTCATGTTGACACTGCTTTTCATTTTCTTCAACCTCTAAATGTCACAGTATCTCTGCTGATTCTACTTTGATCCCCAAACACCACAGTCTGTCTGCTGATTCTAAATCCAAATGTTTGGCCTCCAGTTCAAGTCACTTTAACTTCAGGTGGATTTTTAAGTCCTCTGAGGAAAAGGTGAGCTGTTCTGTTTCTGAGCACTGCACATTCCCATAAACAGATGGGCTATCCTCCTGGTTGCTGGTCTGAGCTGTGACTAAGGCTGAAATAATTTCCTCTTCAGTCAGTTTGGCATACACCAATCCTTTGGCTTCACACACCTTGGCTAACTGGTTCTTTGTCAGCTTGCCATAATCCTCTGATGACATCTTTGCATGCTTTCCCTGACTAAACCAAGCTAACAAAAAAATAAATAAATAGAACTGTTGTGAAATGAAACTCTAAATATTTACCTTGTGGCTGCTTAAGAGTACACCCAACTTTAGTGTCAACTGCCTAAATGCTACATAAGTTCAATTAATATTCCCACCACTGCTCACCCATATGTGTCGTTCCCACTCTGGGCCAGTAATCAGAGAGCCTAAGTTTTCACCACTAACACTGGAGAGGTATGTTTACTTGGAATACAAATGGATATACTCAGTATTTTCAGATGCACAACTCTCTGCATCAGGCACAATTTCCATTAAGAGCACACAGGGAATACATTCAGCCTGGGGTTTGGGTTTCTATCTTTGTCTCTCCCCAGGTTTGCAATAAGTCTTCCCACTGGCACAGCTACAGAGTTAAGTCCTCAGCTGAGTGTCCAAGCAAAGTCCTCCACCACTATCTCTCTCTGTGAAACCAGTGTTTCTTGTCCCTGCTCCAAGTAGCTGCACGCATACTCTTTGAGATTTAATTTTCACACACACACCTGGGAAAGGCTAGCACAGATTACCCACTCTACCCCAAGTATAAGGTAGATTTGCTACCACTAGTCAGTTACTATAAGGCACTTAAACGGGTATCCAATTATATGGAGTGAAATTAATATTAATACAAATGGGAAAGTTGACCAAACAGCGAGGCTTCAGGAGTGACCAGAGTTATCACCAAATAAATATATGCAAATAGTCTCAAAACGTAAATATTTTCTAAAAGGACCAGCCAGAATGAGAAGGTTAAATATATTTAATAATAAGTAATAACAGAACATGAACATACTAAATATCTATTTACAGTAAACACCAAAGTTTCAACCACAGGAAATATTAAAATAACACAGATGAATAGCTTCACACTGATACAGAAAAACAGTACTTAACTAATCTCACTATATCTTCCTGACTAATCTAAAGAGTTACTATTCCCTGGTGCACTTACTAGCACAAGGTAAGATGAAGTAAGTGAGGGATCCTTTTATGTCAGGTTCCAAGAAACAGACTGCTATGTCTGACTGACAGACTTCTCAACATAATATCTAAATGTGATTTCTGCGATAGCTTACAGCATGACATCACATATGGTCATCTGACTGTTTCCCATACTATCACCAACACTAGTCGCTGACAGGAATTTAGCATCTATGTGTTAACATATGCACAGATAGAGCTTTGCTCAGATCTGCTGCAGTTCCTGGAATTCATAAAACAATTTCAAACATCTGCCCTTCTAGAGTAGCAGTTAGCTCCCTGCGAGAGACAATAAAGATGGTTTCTTAATACTTGGTTTCCCAGACATTTTGTCTTTGGCCAGAACCAGAACTATAAGATACAATCTTTGCAGCCTAATTTAGTTTCAACTATTTTTCAAAGGGTTTAGTATTGAAGTCTGGAAATGGCGTTCATCGTTTGATGAAATAGTCGCACTATAAAGTGGAAAGTTGTAATCTTGAACAGTGAAAACATCGGAACTGATTTCACCACCACCACCAGTAGTTTGACATATTCAGGTGACTTCAGTCACTCAAGCTATGCAGCAGAACTGACTATTAGACTGTCAGGTCAACATCACATACGTTTTGCTCTTTTGCAGGGAGGCAAAATGTCCCTGTTCCTCACTATACCATGGTCTCCACTCACAATACCGAACTCAGACTACTAAAATTACACTGCACATTTGGTATTGTGTATTTGTAGTAGTCTGGTTCGGTACTGTACCTTCTTGAAAAATGCCTTTCAACCACTTGCAATTCAAGCAATTCCACTATGTGATTTCAATAGTAAACCTTTTCAAAGTTAGCTGGGACTGAGATTAACTTGTTCTCTTACAGTATCCTCTATTAAAACACTCACATTTAATTCAGTTACAATACAGTCAGGACCCACTGTTGGTACATTTTTAATCACACAAGCAATTTTACAAATACATTTTCAACACAAGCATCTGTACAAATCAGTTTGATATACAAGTCACATATAGTTCTTTACAAAATTCCAGCTAGCTGTGCTGGAATATGTTACACATCCACTGCCCTACTTTTCCTGGCATAACTGGCAGTACCTCCTATTATCACACTAACATCCAGGAACAGTTGGTCCATTATCCTAGCAGGAGTACAAACATCTTTGACCTTGTACTCACAAACATGGAGGGCAAATGTCCTCAGCTAATATAATGTCTTTGCTCGTTAGATCTGACCATAAGACAGTATTATTTGAAATTAAAATTTAATCTGGGAATCCAGCAAAGCCAAAAAATCTTTAGGAACTATTCCAAGGCTAACCTCTGTCTTCTAAGTGGCAACTCAGATAAATTCCAAGCACCCCAAATACAGCATATGCTGAGCAATTTACAAAATCTCTTTACAGCCATATTGATAGCTGCATGGAGTCAGCTATGCCCACTCATATTAAGAGTATGACAAATCCTGGTGCTGTCACAATATCAATTGGTTATTCAAAAGAAAAAAAGTCTTGGCCAAGCATAGGAGGAACAAAGACATAGATACTAAAAGCTCCCTGACCAATCTAAACATGCAGTTAAGAGGATTAATTAATACTTCAAAAGTTAAATTTGAAGAAAAAATAGCTTCTCAGGCAAAGGACAAGCACAAAGCTTTCTACAACTATGTCCGTAATCTTAGGTGAAATACACTACAATGTGCAGAACTTATTGTAAATGACATCACCCACACTGAATAGGAGGCTATTGCCATCCTTTGGCTGACAGGTTCAGCTCAAATTTCTCCCCTCGGTAGTCCATAGGAAATACCACATGCCACAATCCCCCCAACCATTACTAGGGAACAGGTTATCAATGCACATTCCAAGGTCAAAAACACTGCATCAATGGGTCCTGATAAAATCCTGGGATACTTAATAAATAGCATGAAGCATGACCTCTCTGGTCCACTTGAATCACTTTTCAGCTGGAGGCTACAGTCAGGTTTTGTGCCCAAGGAATGGAAGATGGCTATAGTCATTTCCCTGCACAAAGGAGGTCCAACCACTGATCCTGGTAACTACAGGCCCATAAGTCTGACCAGCCTCATATGTAAGGCAATGGAAAGACACATCATGGATATAGTAAATGAGAATATAGGTAACCTGCAAACACTGGACGCATTACAGTTTGGCTTTGTTAAAGGAAGGTCATGCCTATTAAATCTGGTGGACATTTTTGAGAAGGTCACCAAAGCACTGTATGAAGGCAAGAATGTGCAAACAGCTTACCTAAACTTGACCAAGGCTTTTCATACAATACTCCACTCAGGCATTATGGACAAGCACACACATTTAGGTATAAACTCCTTTTTCACCTCCTGGATAGCCAACTGGCTTAATGATAGGACCCAGGAGGTCAAAATAGGTCAAAGTAGGTGAGGTCACCTCCACCAAGAGGCCAATCACTAGCAGAGTCCCCCAGGGCTCAGTACTGAGCCCTCTCCTTTTGGAAATGGAAGCAAATCCTGAAGCTTTGTGGCTGACTAAGTTTACAGATGATTACAGGCTGGTGGTTATCATTGACTCCCCAGCAAACACTAGCATTCTTCAAGAAGGCCTATCTCTGACTAACAAATAGTGCCAAAGCCATGGACTTAAACTCAGTGTTAAGAAATGTGTAATTGTACCCTTTGGGAAGCCAACCATCCTGGCTAATTACCATGTTGATAATATGCCTCTAAGAGTGGCCCCATTGTGGTCAAGGATCTGGGTATGCATGTAGACGGTAGCCTTACCTTCAACCACCACATGGCCACAGTGGTGAGAAATCATTTTAAGTAAGGGTGTGGCATCTAGGTCCGAATAGGTCATTATCCTATTGTACTCAGCCCTTATTAGACCAATCAGAGAATACAATACTCTCTTTGGTATATACCTGATCAGGCATATGCAGCAACTAGAGTGACCTCAGAGGTTCCTTACAAAATGAATACAAGGCGTAACAAGCCTGACTTATGCAAAGCACCTTAAAGCCCTCTACTCAGTCTCCTACAGGCTGCTGAGGGGTGATCTATGCCTGGGTTAAAGGCATCCAAAAACTCCACACTCATGAATCTCCTGCATATTTGCAAGTCAAGCAGTGCCAGAAATACAAGGTCTTAGTTCTGGAAGTTTGTCTGTGACTTAAACAGAACATGCTGGAGTGACAGATATGTGTCCCAGAGACTGCTCTTCTTATGGAACAGGCTTCCCATCCATGTGAAGCTGAGTTTGGCTATTATCCATTTTAAGTGCATCCTAGACCAGTGGATGAGGAAAAGGAAATTTTCAACTGGACCTGGCACCCATGTCCCTTATGGACAAAAGAAGCTTATAAATGCCTGGCCCTCTATGTACTATTAGGATACAGGACATCATCATTCTTTTGGGAAAACGTGGCTAGGTTTAGAAAGGCCCCTTGGATTGTTAGCCTAGTAATGATCTATGAATCTATGAATGTTGCAGTCCTTTAACATTAGTTTGGTTGGTTCCATCAACTTATTGGGTAGGAAACCAAAGTACTCGAAACAAAGCACTGTTACTATCTTAGACATTTTATATGAATGTTTGTGTACATATTTTTGTGTAACATTATTTCATTAACTCCACTTTTTTGTATAACAAAGGCTTAATAGAAATAACTTCATTCAGCCCAGGGACTTGACTTGCTTGTAACATAATTTGCCATCTTAGCTACCTCTCTTCTATGTAACTTCTATAATTACCCCCTCTGGGGTTCTTTAAAACCTTCTCTAAGATGGCAAATTCAAAACCTAATGTTACACAAAAATATGTACACACACATTCATATAAAATGTCTAAGATATATTTATTTGTTTTTATAGTTATATTATTTCTTAGGACTTTACACTTTGAATATATTTTGAGTGAATATATTTTGAATGCATATTTATGAATTTTATATGTTAATAAGATGAGTCACCAGGTTTTAATGATTTAATGATGTAATTCACTATTTAAGGGGAAATTTTGGAGGGAAAAAGTTAGATTCTGATTAAATCCCTGCTTGAGAGGGAAGAAAGCGCTCAATCATCTGTTTTTAAGGATTTTACAATAAAGGAAATACTTTGAATCCAGTTTGCAGTAACAGTGCTTTGTTTCGAGTGTTTTGTGGACTAGTAGCACTGGTTGGCTTCTTTTTTACTTATTATAGGAAACCAAAGTAAAACAAGTGCATAATTAGTGGAGAAAACAGAATGCGACACTTCAGTATAATAAACCCACAAAAACCAATATCATTTATGTTGACAAATCTAGGACTTTATATTGTTGATGGGGCTTATGGGTGGGACATAATATGTGACAGCTGTTAAAAAAATAATATTTTGTGCTTAAAATGGGTGTGGCTACCATTACTGAATAACAAGACAGAAGAGTCCTTCATACACTTCAGTATAATAAACTCCATTTTCTTGTGTGGCCAGAGGTAGTTTCTTTACTCACCAGTGGGAGTGGGGAGTACTGGGCTGCTTGTTTGTCCTCAGAGGAGTGGTTAGAGACAGCAACTAGTAATTCGTTGGCCATTTTGGGTCATTTCCTGTTTTTTCCAGCCCCCTGCTATAAAGCACGTTCCACTCTTCAATTTTTCCCTTAAAACTACCTTCCTCGAACTGTACTGCTGATCTAACCAGCATATCCTATAACTGAAAAGTTCCTCTCTACTTGATTCCCAAATAGACTATTCTCTATTCTGTAAAGCCTAGCACTTGCTCCTACAGTACTTTCACCTTGATAAAGCACTCTTATTATAGATAGTACTCCACCAGCCTAGAACCCACATCCCCCGGAGTCTTTTGTAAGTTTTTTATCTATTCCTTCTAGCATGTCGAGGGATCAGTTGCTAGTGTCCTCTCCTGCTCAGCTGGTGAACCTGGGAATATTGAGGCAATGTTACAATTGCCTCATGTACACAGACAACCCTCTCCTTCTCCCACAAAACACAAATACATGCGAGAGATGCAACTATATGGCCAAATTGGAGGCTGAGCTCTCTCAACATAAGACTGGCAAGACCAGACAGGAGGAGAAGGTAACCACACACACTACATACCCAGTCACACATAGTACCATCACAACTTCAAATCATACACATAATCACACAAAGACATACTCGGAGGCTCTGATCAAAAATCTACCAAAACAGCAGAGGCCACCAAAGCAGACACTCAAACAACTACCACCTCAGAACCCAACACATGCAACACATAGACCACACAGTCAGAGTGTCAAACAGTCACAGCCTTTAAGGCCAAACACAATGCCAGACACACTCGTCATTGGTGACTCCATAGTCAGACACACTGACATCCCGCTCACCAGACTGAGTAAGGAGAAGGTCACAGTAAGCTGCCTGTCAGGCGCTAGAATCCGCCACATAATGCAAGCACTCAGGTCTCTCAACAGCAGGTACAAGTACGACTCAGTCATTGTCCATGCTGGTGTCAACGACCTGAGATGTACCTCCTTGGACTACATGAAAAGAGACATTGAGGAGCTCTCTGATTATGTAGCCCAGGCAGGTATGACCCTGACCTTGAGCAGTATCCTACCTTCACCTAGAATGATGCCACAATACAGTGATAAGATGATCAGCTTTAATAATTGGCTTAAATTCTGGTGTCATTCAAAGGGGATCCAATGTCTGTCTGCCTGGGATGACATGCTGGACAAGCCACGCTGCTTCACAAGGGACGGCTTGCACCTGTCACCCCTGGGCTTCCTGATATTGGCAAAGGCTCTTGCCACCCCCATAGTGCCTTTTTTAGGCAAGGCTCAAATTCTAAACCTACCACCCTAGAACACAAAAAAGGAAAAAAACTAAGGGTAATGCTGCTCAATGCCAGAAGTCTCAATCTCAAGATGCATGCACTCGAGGCCCTTCTCAGTATGGAGAACATCGATGTCTGTGCTGTGACAGAAACCTGGTTCAAGGCTCCCGAGAGCACCCCAGCACTATCAGGTTTTACCTCATATCATGCGTTCCGGCCCCAAAATCCGGACAACACCAAGAAAGGAGGGGGGGTGTCCATATTCATAAAGGACACCCACACCTCAAGGTTGGTGGCAATGCACGATGCATCGGAGACCATCCAGGTGCAACTAACCATAGGCAAAACTGCTCTGCAATTTGTAGCATGTTACAGGCCACCCTCTCAAACTCAGGAACCTCACATGGCCTTCCTGAAAACACTGGAGGGGATAAATGTATCTCCAAACACCATCATACTAGGTGACTTCAACTACCCTAATATAGACTGGGAACACTACTCAAGCCAAAACACTCTAGCCCAAAGGTTCCTGGAGTTCATAAACTCAAATGCCATGGAACAACTTGTCACCATCCCCACAAGAGGAGAAAACATACTTGATCTCATCATCACGAACATGGGACCACAATGTTCAACACCGGAAGTATACCCCTCACTGGTGAGATCAGATCATAAACTAATCTTGCTGGTGGTCCTCATCCCGCCCCCACCTGAAATAAAAAAGACCACAGTGAAAAACTTCTCAAAAGCCGACTTCACACTTCTAAAAACTAGTGTGGTCTCCTTTAAGGCCCCTGAGCCGGTGGTAAACATTACTCAAACCGCTGAATCACTTACAAATGCCTTCTACCAGCACCTACAGGACTGCATGGATCAGGCAATCCCAAACAAAACTAAGACTCTTTGTACCAAAGGCAAGCGTCCAGTCTGGTGGACCCCAGCCATAAACAAGCTCTACAACAAAAGGAGGAAGTTACTACAAGATAGAGCAAAATCCTTGAAAGGTAAGACACCCTTGATCATTATAAGTAAAAAACTAAGAGCTCTCATAAAATCATCCAAGGCAAATTTTGAGAGAAAAATCGCCAAGGACTCAAAGGACAATCATAAGGCCTTATTTAGCTATGTTAGAAACCAAGGAGGAAACTCCCAGATATGCTCAGAATTAGTTCAAAATGATGTGAAGATTACTGAACCTACACACATTGCCAACATACTGGCTGACAGGTTCAGTGCTAACTTCTCCCCCCCCCCCCCAAAGGAGAGATATCTATACCAGAGGATTGTAGCCCCCCAAACATCTCTAACGCCCAGGTGAGAACTGCTCTCTCCAAGGCAAAAAACACAGCATCCATGGGACCGGATGGTGTCCCCGGCTGTGTACTCCACGAACTCAATGAGGAATTAAACCCGCAGTTAGGACAGCTGTTTAATCTTAGCCTCACCTCAGGATACGTACCCAACGAGTGGCGCACGGCGACTGTGGTCCCACTTCACAAGGGCGGTGCCTCCACCGACCCGGGAAATTACCATCCCATCAGCTTGACAAGCCTTATCTGCAAAGCCATGGAGAGGATCATAATGGAACTCATAAATAAAGACATAGGGAACTTGCAGACTTTGGATCCAACCCAGTTTGGCTTTGTCAAAGGCAGATCATGCCTTTTAAACTTGGTTGACTTCTTCGAAACAGTCACCAAGGCCATTGATGAGGGTAAGGCAGTCCATACAGCCTACCTCGACCTGGCAAAGGCCTTCGACACAATACCCCACTCAGGTATCATCGAAAAACTCATCAGCTTGAATGTAAACCCATACATCACAAGATGGGTTGCAAACTGGCTAAGTGACAGAACCCACAGGGTCAGAGTTGCTGGCGCCATGTCAGACTCAAAGCCGGTCACAAGTGGTGTCCCACAGGGCTCAGTCCTGGGTCCACTCTTGTTCGGCATCTACTTTTCTGAAGTACAAGCAAACACAGGAGGGTTATGGCTGACAAAGTTTGCAGATGACTGCAAACTGGGCGCCATAGTCGAAAACACATCTGACACAGATATCCTCCAGAAGGGCCTCACAGAAACGGATAACTGGTGCCAGAGCCATGGCCTAAAGTTAAACGCCAAGAAATGCACAGTCATACCCTTTGGGAAAAACAAGGTTACCCCTAGCTACCATATAGGTGGCAATCCACTGAGCACAGAAGAAGTTATCAGGGATCTGGGGACACAGGTTGACAGTAACCTTTCGTTTGACACTCACGTTGCTAAAGTAGTTAGGAAGACCTTCTACATTGCCCACCTGATCATGAAAGGATTCACATCCAGATCAAGGGAGGTCATCGTCCCCCTGTACTCATCACTCATTAGACCTATGATTGAATACAATGCCCCATTTGGAATGTACCTGACCCGACACCTGCAGCAGCTGGAAAGACCCCAAAAGTTCCTCACCAAAAGGATAAAGGGTCTCAAAAATATGTCTTATGCTGCCCGACTGAAAGAACTCCAGCTCTATTCAGTCGCATACCGCTTGCTTAGAGGTGACCTGTGCCTGACATACAAGGCCATGTCAAACCCAGATTTGATGAATATGCTTCACCTCAAAAAATCTAGATCCCTCAGAACCACAAGAACGGGAGACTTAAACCTTGACACGGTTATTAATAGAACGTGCTGGAGGGGCAGATTCATCACCCAGAGACTCCCTATGCTGTGGAACAAAATCCCGGTACATGTGAGGCAGAGCACCTCGCTGGCCTTGTTCAAGAGGAATCTTGACAAATGGATGGGAGATTGCAGATATACCCCAGGGATTACTTCAGTGTCACTGCTTGACAGAGGCACAGCAAAATAATAGGCATAGTTTTCTTCAAACTAAAGGGGTGGCGAAAGCCACATAACCATGGGCTAGGCTTATAAATGCCCTTGGGCAGACAGCCTAGTATGAACCTATGAACCTATGAACCTATACTGTAAATCAGACAACCCAGATTTTACTGGTTTTAATGCTTCACCCTTCTTAGCAAGTGTGGGTGGGTGTCTGTTAGTAACTGGACATGGTCTGGCTAATCTTGGCAATCCTTAGAAAGTAAGAACATGGGGAGGTCTTTGAAGAGGGGATTCAGCAGATGTACTGGACAGAGCAGAATACAGACATTTGCTTATATGCTGACATCATACATGTCTAATCTGCTATTAGTCTTTTTATTACTTTTGCTTTACTGAAAATAATTTAATTTGAACTTAGCATTTATATTAGTTCATAGGTTCATAGGTTCATACTAGGCTATCTGCCCTAGGGCATTTATAAGCCTAGCCAGAGTGTGTTTGGCTTTTGCCACCCATTTTAAATTTATTTTGCTATACCCTTTTTCGAGGTTAGTATACTGTGCCTCTGTCTATCAGTGACACAGAAGTGATACTCAGGGTAAAACTACGATCTCCCATCCACTCATCAAGATTCCTCTTGAAGAGAGTCAATGAGGGACTCTGCCTAACCTGGACTGGGATTTTATTCCAGAGTGAAGGGAGCCTCTGTGTTATGAATCTGTCCCTCCAGCATGTCCTATTTATTTCAGTGCTGAGGTTCAAGTCTCTCGAGCGCGTAGCTCGATGGGATTTGGATTTTCTGAGGTGCAGCATGTCCATTAATTCTGGGTTGGACATGGCTTTATACGTCAGGCACAGATCGCCTCTGAGCAGGCGGCATGCCACTGAGTAGAGCTGGAGTTTCTTTAACCGGGCAGCATATGGCATCTGTTTGAGCCCTTTGATCCTCTTGGTGAGGTACTTTTGGGGTATTTCCAGTTGCTGCAGGTGTCTGGTAACGTACATCCCAAAAGGGGCATTGTACTCAATTATGGGTCTGATGAGGGATGAGTAAAGAGGCACAATGACCTCCCCTGATCTAGATGTGAATCCCTTCATGATTAGGTGGGCTCTATAAAATGTTTTTCTAACCACTTTGGCCACGTGGTTGTCAAATGAGAGATTGCTATCAACTTGGGTTCCCAGGTCCCTAATTACTTCTTCTGTACTTAATGGATTACCACCTATGTGGTAATTTGTGGGCACTTTGTTTTTGCCAAATATGTTTTACTCAGTATGTCAGCCATACCAGCAAAGTGATCTGCATCTATATGACAGTAATTTACATCTGGAAAAGTACCAATTCAACTATGCCCATTTTATAGTAGTATTGTTTCCTCACTGTCTTAAATGGTTAGCCGGACTCTGATATTTTCTGTCCAAAGTTCCTTAAAGCATTTTTCACCTCAAAACTATATCATTAAAACAAGACATAGATGTCTCTGTATCCTCTGCTTTTCTTCCAGCTACCAAGCAGACCTATTTGATTATTTCCTTTCCTAAATTATCCACTATAATATTGTTTCCAAGTTCATTGTCATCATATAGTTCCAAGTTATAAGCAAATGCTAGGTAAAGTTTGTGGTATCCCAGCTCACTATGTTCTTCAGCTTTCATAACATCTTTCATCACTAACAATATAGTTTTAAAAATTGTATAGCATCGTAACAGCTATAATACACATTATCCAAACCTCCATTGCAAATGAAGATTTTTACTGAAGCTATATTCATAGCCCTAAGCAAGGCTTTCAGTTCAATTGCTGAACTAAGTTTGATTGCTAGGTAGTAAGGCTCTCGAGATGGTGATATGTGATTGCGATACTGTAAAGTACTAATAGATATATATTTTTATTTTTTTTTATTAAATATTTGCCTGGACTATTCATTCTGAGCTTCTGAAGTTTGGAAACAAGGTCCTACTGCTTGACAAGGAATTATTTGCTTATGTTACTGACCACAGAATGTTTGGACTTTTGAGTATATCCTTGATTGGACCAAAACAGACAGTGTCGCTTTAGTGCTTATAGAAACTGCTTTCCTTATGGGATCTGTTTCATTTGATGTTTTTTTGTTATGTTTTATTTTATTTTATTTTACATTTGTTTACCGGGAAAGTCCGACTGGACACAGGTCCTTTTTCAGTGGAGGCCTGAGGAGAAAAGCTCCACACAAAACATAAAACAAACAGATAAAGTAAACAATACATGGTCTATGGTAATCAAGTTATAACACAGTCAATGTCCAAATGCATAGAGAATAAAGATGAGAAACACTGAATTGTAATTTCGGAAAGTACATAGTAAACACCATATACATTCTTTACATTAATGCTGATGGTATATTTATATAATTAGATGCACAAGTGACATCACTTATTATGGCATTATGGGAAATATGTTATGCTAAAGTCCTACACTTGGGTTGAGATCAGCTAGGGGATGTTAGTGGGTAAGGGCGGTAAGATTATGCAGTTACTGAGTTGTTGCTGCTAGTAGTGAGGGTGAACTGGCATAACTGAGAGGTGAGCATTGTGAGGTGGAAATATAACACAAGGTTGGATAGTGAACATTAAAAGTATTTCAAGATTTTGGGTCAGTATAAGCTGAGTAGAAACAAGTAAAGTGGGTTTTATGAGACTTCTGATTGGTTAATTCTGTTGGTCAAAAAGAAAAAGGCATGGCATATTGGGCTGGGGTGAACAAGATTAATTAAGATTAAAAGAAAAAGTGAATTTGTTACATTTCTTTTACTGCCTTTATATACATTTGATTCACCTTTCTTGTACATTTATTTATAGCATTGGGTAATTAAGCACTATAAAAATGTAGTCTTTCCCACTATGCTTTACTAAATGACCCAAATGCTTATGGAGTTTTCACTATTAGTCTTTGGTGGTTCACCACCTCATTATAAAAAAAGATCAGTCAACAAGTGTGAATATTAATGAAACTCTGACTTCTTTACACTACAAAGTGAAGTACCATAAGAATCTATTATTGGCTCACTCTTCTAGGAAATTAGATTCCACATAGTGGAAAAATATTATTTGCTATGATGTTGGCATGGTCTTTGTTAATTGTGACCCATCTCTATTCTCTCCTTCTGGCTTATTGAAAAACAATTAACAACAAATACTGACAAAGCTAAAACCATGCTTTTTAACAGCTTTGTTGGGACACCACTGGTTGAACCTGGCTGAATGATCATATTAGTCTCTTCTTTTAAACTAGAAACTGTATAACTCTTCAAATATCAAAGTATGATTTTAGGTACTTCACTATCTCATAGCATGCCCACTGAGTTTATTCAGAACAAAACCTCTACCATGCTAAAAGAGTGCTACCATGCAATTACCCACCTCACTAAAAAAAGCCCTGCTTGCCTTCAGAAAAAGGTACAGTTCTGCCATCTCTTGAATATGGCTTCCAACTTCCCACTAAATTGACACTAACAAAGATGTACTTCAGACACATTTATGCCAAGACTGAAGGTTCACACTACAGGCACCACCAACAGATATACCACTGAAAGTGATAAAAGAAGGAAATTGTATACCAGTCAGTCACAGGGGTGTCTTATTTCTAGTTACCCTTATCTGCAGAATTCTTAACACAGACTGCTGCTTCTTCCCTCATATCCTTTGTGTCTATACACCTTCATCCTAGACTTCTCTGCTCAAATAGTCAATGTGTTAGTATAATAAGAGAACCAAATTACTTGCTTACCTTTAGTCACTTCCTTATTGTCACAACAGCTTGCAGTATCTCCCTTTACAAAATCCAAAGTCTTTCTACTCTTTCCTTAGTCAAAAGTGGACTTTGGTAGGATCTGTGTTTTATCCCAACAGCGGCAACAAAGTACAGAATAATATAAGCTACAGATGTCAACTTTCTTAAAATCTTCTTTGTAGTTGCTTTGAGGTATGAATCAACATTGCGTTTTCATCTTACCTCCTATTAATGGCATTTGACCTCATTACACTTATCCTTACATTTCAAATATTATACCTGTTATAAACTTTCTCTCTATATCAGTTTTATATCCTTATATTATCAGTTCTGTTTCTCTCTCATGCCCCTGTATATGGCATCTATTTACTCTCATCACACCACTAATATTAGTCACCTTTTGATGAACACTTCTAATTGTCTGTGCCATTAATGCTTTTATTTTATTTGAATAGAAACTCTTCACAGGGTTGGTATAGGGGTTGGATTTCACTTGTATGAAAAAATGTACAGAGGTATGGATGTGTCTAGCCTAAGTGTAATTATTGCTATCAATATTGTGATGTCCTACAAATATTCATCTGCATAAACTGTATGTTTTCTTCATGTAGGCATTGACTATGGATGCTGTCATTTATGGTTATAAATTTATAAAAGTCAGAAAGACTAAACTGGAAAAATATTATGTTCTGACATGGAAGAAAACAGATGATTTATTTCTTTATCTACTTCTCACCAGTTCCCTCTTGGTACCAACCTCATCTAAGACTCTTGCATGTTGAGTTCTAAATTGAACTATTTTCTTAATTGCCCAAGGACTGATATTTTCGCAGATGGGAGATGAGCTACATTTTATCTATATTATGCTGTTCGCACATGTGGCTACCTATTCCTTTGATGAGCGAGTCATCAGTAATGAGAGGATTTTAATGATGACCTTGTTCCATGTATTCTGAGTAACAGAGATAAGGTCATCCATAGGTATGCCATTCTTCTACTTTATAAGGCTTGCAGGCTCAGACTCTGGGTTATCAATAATACCTAATGTGTTTTTCAATGTATGGTTGCTTTTCCTTGAATTAATTCTCTGACAGACTCATTCCTATATCTATGTCTAAGGTATGTACTCACTCCTTGGTTATTGCTTTTACCTTCCTGCATGTAATACTTCAATGCATTGACTTGCTGTTCTTGTCATTTGGTCTCTAAGCAGAGTTAGACTAATGGTATTCTCGGAAACTGAACTAACTAAGCCATGGGAATTCTGTCTATTAATCGCATCATTCACTGTTTGATGTCTCTAGCTAGAATTTATTTTTTCCTTAATCACTCAGTTTTCTTCACTTCACTTTCCTTCTTATCTCCACTCCATTCTCTGTATTGTCACATCTTCCATCAAGTTCTACTGAGTCTTTCTCTAACCTATGTTAAGTACTAATTGACTGAAAAGATGATATTTCAGGAAGACTAGTAGACAGAAATAATTCATTATCTCCTGTTAGATTACTGTATTGGTTAGGTATTGATCTACAAATCAAAGCATATAAAAATTCCCATATGTTATCATGTAAAACATAATTGACTGTATCATTGTCGGACAGTAACTTGCTGCAGTCCTCTACTTCATAGTCATACAGAATCAGATCAAGATATAACCAGAATTCTGTATACATATTTTTTTCAGATTTCTCAAGCGCCATTTTACTTTGTAAAATAGTCCTTACGATAATGAGCTCACCACATGATTATGCACCTTAACGCAATAAGTATTAAAATACACAGAACTCTTAATGCATTTCATTGAAAGTTTATTCTGCGATAAGTTAGTGAGTGCATAGCTGTTCAGCTCATCTAGTTTGAAATAATAATTAGTCATACTTAATACAGTGAAAAGAAAACAACCAGAATTTTCTTATTTGCAAGTTTATGGTTACTTATGTCAGATGTGGTCGAATGGCATTCCTTTTGAATGGATTTTGTTTGAATCAATTAAGTCAAACAAAAAGTTTGAAAGGAATGAATGAAAGTTGTAGTTAGTATGAGATCATGGAGTACCAGAAATGGAGGAATTTTCCCTTTTCTATATTATCTCAGACTAGGTATGTTTACATTAACAGGGATGTTGGGGAGTCCAGCTCCCACATACCCCTTTGCAAAAACACTTTTGTTTGTGTTAGTTCTCTTTTGTCAGTTAGTCCATACTTCTAATTGGTAAGATAATACAAACTTTGGAAAAAGCGAACTTCGATGACTTATAATAGACTCCATATACAATAATTGTTAACCAGGTAGAGTCCAGCTGGGCAAGTAGCCCATTTTCAGTGGAAACCCGGGGAGATAAGCTCCATAACAATAGCACAAAAAGATTACAAACATTTTTGAAAGACTTACAAACAATATACGAAAATGTCTGATAGTTGCCAACAATCACAATTTACAGAAAGATGAATGTAAAACAGAAAACATTACATTTCTTAAGCCTTATTACAGACAGTAATATGAACCTCATTAGATATATAACTAAAAACCATTGTGGTATTTTCATTTGGTAGAACTAAGCCAAGAAGATAGCAGAATAGAAAACATTTGATCGAAGGCATGAGAAACTAGCCAGGAGTATTACAGAAGCATAGCCATTGTTGAGTAAGGTATTCCTTTAGGAGTTTTTTGAAGCTATGATGATCTGTGTTTTTTAAGATATTCTGGGGTAATAGGGTCCACTGTTTGGCTACTTTGAAGGAGAAGAGAGAGTCACTGAAATAATTATAAGACTTTGTAACCTTGATAAGTTTATCAGATGATCTAAAGGTTCTGGGGTTGGTATTTAGCTGGACTAGGTTGGAGAGTGCAGGGCAGTTTTCAGGTTTGTCAATAATACAGTGGGCAGTGGTAAGTAATAACAGATTGGGAAGTTCAAGCCAGTGTAATTTTTGAAGAGCAAGGCTATGATGGAGCCTGTTGGGTATAATAACAGCAAATTTTGTTATTCTGTTATAGCAGGAATCAAGTAGATGTAAATCAGACTTGTGCAGGTTAGTGAAAAGTTGAGAACAGTAGAGAGGAGAAGATAGGAGGTGGGATCTGGCTGTGGCTAGTCTGGTATTTTGAGTAAGGTATGGTTTGGCCCTATAGAAAGCACCAAATTTGATGTGAACATTCTTTATTGTGAGTGATATGTGTTTATTGAATGTTAGGTTGTTGTCTATCATGTTACCAAGTGGTTTTGTTTGGTTAACTGGTTCTATTATAATGCCATTAGTGAAGTAGATAGAGGAGGTAGATTTGCTTTGGATTTCCTGTTAGAGAAGATTGTTAATTTTGTTTTGTTTGGGTTTAGGATGAGTTGGAGGTCATTTAGGTAATTTTCAATATCTAGAAATGACTTTTGCAGTTTATCTTGGAGTTCTTGGGGTGTGGGAGCAGAGCAAATAAGAGTAACATCATCAGCATATTGAATGATAGAAGCAGATTTAGTGGCAGTGTTTAGACTATTTGTGAATATAATAAAAAGGTGAGGGCCAAGGATGGAACCCTGAGGAACCCCAACAGAGACTAGGAGGAGTGTGAAGAGTTTATTATCCCATTTAGTTGCTTTTTCTTGATTAGTAAGGTAGCTAAAGAACCAGTATGAGAGCTGTAGAATTGAGGTTGAAGGAGGCTAGAGTGTTGAGTAGTAGTTGGTGGGATACTATATGAAAAGCTTTGGACATATCAAGGAATATAGTAGAGACTAGTTGGGCATTGTTTTTGAGGAGATTGATGTAGTTAGTGAAACTTAGGAGGTCTGTAGAGATACTGTGTTTTGGACAGAAGCCGTGCTGTGAACTAGATAAGAGGTTATTTGTAGTGAGGTGGTCTAGGAGCTGCTTATGGATACATTTCTCTAAGATTTTGGCTAGGGGTGAGAGAATGGCAATGGGCCAATAATTAGAGAGATCTTTACATGGGCCTCCCTTGTGGAGGGGGATGATATGGGATATTTTCCATAGTATAGGGACATATTTTTCTGCGATGGAAAAATTGATTAGGATAGATACGGGATAAGCGATGGAACTTGCAGCGGTTTTTAAGAAGTCATTAGGGAGTTGGTCAGCTGCTAGACAGGTAGGTTTTAGTTTTGATAGGAGTTTTTTGATATAAGAGGTTTGTATGGGTTTAAAAGAGAAGTAGTTGGGTTTAGAGTTAGTAGAAGTAGATATTGTAAGGGGTTGGTTAGATTTGTTGCTTAAAAGTGAGGTGACAGTTATGATGAAATGACAGTTAATTGGGATGCTATACATTCAGTGTTATTTGTTGAAGATGGTGCAGGAATAGAGGTTTTGCCTGGGTTGAGGAGATAGTTAAGGTTTTGGCAACATTTTTGTGGGTTATTTATGTGTTTTTGCTGACAAGCTAGAAAATAAGATTTTTTTGTCAGATAATATTTGCTTCTTAGTTAGGTTTCTTAGTTGTTTGTAGGTTTTGGAGGTTTGATAAGCAGTCCAGGCTCTATCCCTTTGTTTAATAAGAGATTTAGCATCTTTGGTTATCCAATGTAGGTTTTTGGCTTTGGAGCGAATTTTTCTTGTTGGAGCAAGGCTATTAATAATCAGAGCAAATGTGTTTTTTTTACACAGACATTGAGTCTCTTTAGTTGTCACAATGGAAGCAGTTTTGAAATAAAAATGCTTTAAGTAGAATATTGGTGTTCATTTGGATAAAACACTAAGTTTAGATTTATAGTTCTCAAATATCTGAGAATCAAATTTAATGAGAGAAATGTGTTTTGAGTTGTTCTGAATTAGACAATTAAGCCCAATTAGTAAATGCCAAATAAAAGCTGAAGCTTGTGATAAAACGAGGCACAGTTCATTGTTACGGTGTTAAATCCACAGGTTAAAATGTTTTCAGTAACATGCGTTGTTTTAAACCTGCAAAAGATATCTTATAAAGTGTCCTACTTTGCCTAGTTGTCAATACCGAAACAACGAATTGGTCTTATAATACGTAAAAAATAACTAATTATTAGCATCCAAAATTAAAGAAACTAATTATTAATATCCAAAATTAACTAGTAACAATTAATATGTACTAGTATCCAAAAATCAACAAGTAGCAATGAATAATTATATAAAACCTTTTCTGTAAATTGAAGATGTTAGTTCATATCGTACTAAAGCGACATACATGTTGAAGTTTTAGATTATGTTCTGATGCAGCACTTCATAAGTTCCCACAACTAATTCAACAGACCTTATTAATAACCACAGTTCGGTGATTTTCTCATAACTGGTACTTGAAACCTTAGCTGTCTGCAATGTTCCCAATCCAGAGTTTCCTGGTTTGCCTGCAACAAAAAAGTGGAGTATAATTTGTATTTTAATGTGGGGGCTTCAACAATTGCTCATCCCAGAAGTCAGCTGTTTATTTACAGTTTCTAGTAATCATTTATGATTATTAGAATTATTAGTCAAAACTCAACTGGTTTAGCTGAAACCCAGTTAATGTAACAGTGGAATATATAATACAGTGTTTTAGTAGTTGACATACAAAAACAATCAGGAAGCACTGTGAGGCATATATGTTGGCACTACCTGCTTACAGTCACTGCACAGACTTGACAATGATTCGGCTGCCTTTGTTATTCCTTGTGAGAGGTAACAGCCGAAGATCCTCTTCCTCATATACTGACATACCATTTAAAAGAAAGGTTTGAAAAGGGTAAAAATTATATGAAAAGGTATCATATTTGCAAGTACTTGCAGAAAAAAGTAGGAAACTTCAAAGGTCTATAGCTGACTGAGTGAAGAACTAAAACTTTCTGGTTTGGATTTTTTTTTCCCCTTTTGGGGGAGGGGGGAGAAATTTCACAATTCTCCATTTTTTTTAAGGGGGTTAGTGATTTTTCATGCCTGGCATTTTTTCCCCTTTCAAAAGTTGGGCCTTTTGGGTTTTGTTTTTTTAAAGGGGGAGTCATATTAGTTTTACTAGTATTGATCAAGGATGTCTTCCCTTTTAGAGATTTTGCTCTATCTTGTAGTAGCTTTTCTCCTCTTGTTGTAAGTTTGTTTATGGCTGGGAGTCCACCAGATGGTGCTTACCTTTGCTGGAAAGGGTCTTGATTTTATTTGGGATTGCTTGATCATGCATAATCCTGGAGATTCTAACTATTAGAAAGCATTTGTAAGGGGATTCAACTTGGCGTGGGTTGTGGTTTCCAATGGCTCCAGGGGGCCTTGAAGGGATACCACACCAGTCTTAAGTGTGAAGTTGGCTTTTGAGAAGTTCTTCACTGTTGTCTTTTTGTTGGGGGTGGGGTGGGATGTGGATCTCCAGTGAAGTTAGTTTATGGTCTGATCACCCAATGAGATATACTTCCGGTGTGGAGCATTTTGTCCCCATGTTTGTGATGATCAGGTCTAGTATATTTTCCTCTTTGGGAATGGTGACAAGTTGTTCCATAGCATTTGAGTTTATGAACTCCAGGAACCTTTGGGCTGGGAGTATTGGGGTTTTGGTAATGTTGTTCCCAGTCTATGTTTGGATGGTTAGAGTCACCCAATATGATGGGTGTTTGGAGAGACATTTATACTCTCCAGTGTCTTCAAGGAGAAGGCTATGTGGGGTTCCTGAGTTTGAGAGAATTGACCTGTAACATGCTACAAACTGTAGAGCAGTTTTGCCTGTGGTTGAGTACCTGAATGGATATACCTGATGCTTCGTGAGGTTGCCATCAGCCTGGAGGTGTGGGCTATCCCTTGATGAATATGGATACACCCCTCCTTTTGTGTCTGGTCTGGGTTTTAGGGCGAGGAGCATGATATGAGGTAAAACCTGATAGTGCGGGGTGCTCTCAGGAGCCTTGGTTTCAGGTTTCAGTCACAGCACAGACATGATGTTCTCCATACTGAGGGAGACTTCGGTGATGCATCTTGAGCCTAGACTTCTGGCATTGAGCAGCATTTTCATTATTATTGTTTTCTAGGCGGTGGGTTTTAGAATTTGAGCCTTGTCACAAAAAAGGCACTATGGGGGTGCTTAAAGAGCCTTGTATAGGAAACAAGGGGTGACAGGTGCAAACCCGTCCCTTAGAAACAGCACGTGGCTTTGTCGGCATGTCATTCAGGCAGACAGACATTATGGATCTATAGAATGACACCAGAATTAAACCGGTATTAAAACTGATCATTTTGTCTGCATATTGCAAGCATCATTCTTGGGTGAAGTAGGATACTGCTCTCAGGGGTCAGGGTCATAAAGCACCAGCCTGGGCTACATAATCTGAGAGCTCCTTTATGTCTCTTTTTCATTTAGTCCAGGGAGTGCGTCTCCAGGTCATTCACACCGGCACGTGGACAATGACTGGAGCTCATACTTGTGCTCTCATGTGGAGTGACCTGAGTGCTTGTGTTATGTAAGGCGGATTCTAGCGCCCGACAGGCAGCTTACTGTGACCCTTTCCTTGTTCAGTCTGGTGAGTGGGACATCAGTGTGTCTCACGACTATGGAGTCACTCTATGACAAAGTGTGTCTGGCATTGTGTTTGGCCTTAAGGGCTGTGGGACTGATTTGGTACACTGACTTTTGTGATCTATAACTGTTACTTGTGTTATGTCATGAGGTGGCAGTTGTTTGGGTATCTGCTTTGGAGGCCTCTGCTGTTTTGGTAGGAATTTTTGATCAACAGTGCCTCGAGTATGTCTTTTGTGTGTTTAAGTGTGTTTGATTTGTAGTTGTGATAGTTTTCTATGTGAGACTGGGTTTGGTGGTGGTGTTAATGGTTACCTTCTCCTCCTGTCTGGTTTTTGCCATCCCTGAGTTGAGAGAGCTCCGGCCTCCAGTTTGGCTATATAGTTGCATCTCTCGCATGTATTTGCGTGTTTTGTGGGAGGAGGAGAGGGTTGTCTCAGTACATGAGGAGCAATTGTAACATACTTGCCTCAATATTTGTCAGAATTCACCAGCTGAGCAGGAGAGTGACGTAGCAACTGACCCTTTTGACATGCTAGAAAGTAAGAAAAAGTTGCTGTGTAACTGAGTCAGAGAGAAAGGACCTATAGAGTGGGTACTCAAAGGGGGTTTTAAGCTAGTGAAGTACTTTTGCATAATATAGAAGTGCTTTACCTGACTAAAAATACTTTGAGGAACAGAGTGCTGAGCTTTACAGATAGAGAATAGACTGTTTAGATTACAGTAGAGCAGTTCTAAGGGAAAAAATGAAGAGCAGACTTTTCTGGAGCCAGAAATAAGTTTAACCTTGTTGTTTAACTTCCAAACTTGCCCGATAGTGCTCTAGAGTAGCAGCGCTCCTTCGTACAGAAAAGGCAATGGTCAGTAGTACAGGCTGCTTAGCACACTTTGGTGGGCAGCCAAACAATTAAATTAAACAGCAAACAAGCGCACTGAGCTTGAATTACACTAATTTCAACTAAAATGTACTTTTAAAAGTGCAGATAGTAAAAATGCGGTAAAAATAACTAGCAAAGAAAACAGTTAAAGCTTATAGCTTGTGGTGGATCTAGCCCGACAGGCTGCTCACCGTGACCCTCTCATGTTCAGCCTGGTGAGCAGGACATCGGGTATTTGCGATGTTTGTTTTGGGGAGTATGATTTACTTGGGTGTCTGCTTTGGAGGTCTCTGCTGCTTAGGCAGATCTTTATTTAGAGCCTCCGAGTATGTTTTAAGTATAATGTATGTAAATTGAAAAATGTTAATGTTGTTTGTTTTTTTCTGTTAATGCATGTTTGCATATGTGTTGTGATAATTTAATAAAGGTATTAAACAAACAAAAAAGAATAGCACACTTACAAGGTCAGCAAGAAGAGACAGGAACTGTTAGACCAACAGACATTGATTCCACTGGTGAAAAAGAAGATGAGTAGAAGGAGAGTATGAATTCCAGGGAGAAAAGACAAATATTTATGTGTGTGACCTCTGGAGAAAGAAGGAATGAAGGACATGACTCGTGAAAGATGGGTAATATAATAGGAGAGATTCAACAAAAAATGTTCAAGTTTGCAAGGATGTTTACTCAGCACACTACTGGGAAAGGGAACACTGTTGGTGTAGATTCTAAGTAAGCAATTATTTGTCATACTTTGCAGATGGGAAGAAATTAAAATGTATCAGCGATGGTCACTATGTGGATAAGTAAAGATGTGCCAGTATAAATAAATAAGAAAGAAAAATTGTAAATATTATAAATGAGTTATATATATAAACATACATTTAATAATAACATTCTTTGAGCAAGTACTTGCATTAATTAGGGACTGAGATGATAGTTACTGAAACTGTTCAGATATCTTAAGATATGATGGACTATTAACTATATAAAAATGTTGACATTGCATTTGAAATGGAATATGTTGAAACATTAACTAAATGACAGAAAACTTCTGTAGCCTGAGCAAAACATTACTTTTTTAAGTTAAAAAGCTCTGTTATTTTTCTTCCCGTTTTCCTGTAAGTTAATAAGACCTTGCATTTATTGGACTTTACGATAATATTGAGATTATTTAGCACTTACAGAATATGGTATAAAATTTACTATATGAAATTGTTAATAGAAGCCCAAATTGAAACTAGCATAGTATTGGCTATATGACTGAACCGTTTTATAGACTTTACAATTATAACAAATTATGACCATGTGCTAATCATATGCTCATGACTGAATTATAAGAAATATTCTTTTATGTAATATAAAAGTTTTTTCGCCCTCTTTTTAATGAAGATTTATTTATATTGAAACAGAAGTTAGTTGGAACTGTTTTGATAAAGCAGAGTTTGATGATATAATAATCACATGAAAAGTTTGAACTCAATTTGAGTTGGCATATGGTGCATTGTTAATTAATCTGTGCAAATTATTTAAAATCAACAAGAGAATAATATAGCTACTTGTGGATTGGTCAGTTGTGGCTAAGATCAACTTGTGTATGGTCTACCTGATTTGGTTAACACTGTATATGGTCAACAACCGTGCGATGAATGAATGATTTCTGGGGAAGGAGAGTATATCTTTCCTTTAGGATCCCATAATACCATGATTTCAGATTTACTGTACAGAATTAGCATGTGGTATAGGGGTATAATTGGACTTGCCCCTCCTATAAAAAAAGAACATTTTTTGTTTTGCACATTCCAAGGATTAGCCTCAGAGCATGATTTTGTTGACTTTACTGTGTTGATGTTAAGCAGATCAATGATCGTGCGGATCAACTACTCATAGTAGATCTAGATATATATATTTATATATACATATATATATATATATATATATATATATATATATATATAGGTTCAGGTCGTTATATATATATATATCTAAGGTCATAGATGGAAGCAGGCGAAGCTCATGAGACTGAAACTCATTTGGTCGATAGCTCATGGCTCGGACAAAAAGTAAAAAGTAAAAAACCTGGGATTTGTCCCTCCCCACTGTTAAAGCACTGTGAGTTGTTATATAGTTGGGGGTGGGGCACAGCCCCCTCCCCCACATGTGGGGGTAAGCCCCCACCTACACTTTTTGTCAGCCAAATGAGCTGTTGTCGACGAAATGTAGTTAGGGGTGTGGAAGGCAGCCCCACATTAGTGTAGCTGCCCCTAACTCCATAATTTCTTTGTCAGCCAAATGAGCTGTCGGACGAAATGAGTTTCAGTCATATGAGCTGTCGATCTTATGACCTAGATCCATATATATATATATATATATATATATATATATATATAGGTTTGGGTCTAGGACACATGCTCGACTAGCATATGTCCAAATTACTAAACATCGAACACACATACACGAAAGTGCTTAACATCAAAAAGCACTTCGTGTATGTGTAGTTCAAAAAAAAAAAAATCTATGTTTCTGCAGGGGTCCCTTCACCCCCCACATCCCCCCTACTTTATTATTCTTACTCCATGATTGCACTACAGTGGGGAAAAGGGAATTTTCCCTTACCCGCACTGTAGTCCGATCTATGAAACAGGCACACATACACGGAAGCACTTGTCGATGTTAAGCGCTTTCGTGTATGTGTGTTCGATTATTTGTGATTTGGACATATGCTAGTCCAGCATGTGTCCAGATCCCATAGGTTTATAGGTTGGTACTAGGCTATCAGACCTAGGGCCTATACAAGACTAGCCATAACAATTCCCTGGCTATTTCTTCCCACAGTATGTATGTATATGGTTTACTATCAAAATAAAGAATGTCACAATGTTTTTTGTTTAACAGACTAACTAATAATATCAATTTTCACAATTTTGTTTAAAACAACTATCAAAAGTGATAAAAACTAAGATCGACATTCGACCTCTCGAACTTCCGGATTTGATAGTCCATGTTTCCATTCCCATTTTGCAGGGGGGAAGCCCCTCTGCACCCCCCCATGTGGGGGTCTGCACCACTCATACCCCCTACATATTATATATACCAACTCTGAGATCACACTACAGTGAGGAAAAGGATAAATTTCCTGAGCTGCACTGTACCGGGAACTCCATTCAGAAAGTCATCATCATATTAGTGAATTTATAGTCACATTCGCTAAAACAACTTTGATCACTTACTGTTCAAAATTATGACATTTTCAAAACAATCATTCACCCAACCTGTATTTGCCTACATGCCATTCCTTATTTTGATAGTAAAGCTATATATATATATATATATATATATATATATATATATATATATATATATCTGTATATTATTTATCCGTGCTTTGTTGACTGGGTTTGTCCCACTAGGGAAACCTGAGGTGGTAGCTATACTGCTAGGGGAAATTTGGCAGGGGCATTGGAAAAGTTCCCCTACTCTTTTTGATATGTGCCATGAGATCTTTTACATCCTTCTGTGCTGCCACCTACTCGGAGAGATGGAGCCTTGGTTAATGTCTCATCTGATATAGATATATATATATATATATATATATATATATATATATATATATATATACATATATATACTGCCAAATATGGGAAGGATTAACAATATGATTATGTATTTACTGAAGAAAAGTGGAATAAGATATAATCTTAACCGTGTAAATAATTTAATATTAAGGTGAATAAGAAAAGTTGAGTACAGATATAAAACATATATGTATTAAGGGGATTGTTTAATATTAATGAACTTGTGTTCATTATTGCTAAGTAAATATAGATTAATTACATAGTAACATACTTGTCTGTTGTTTGAGACAGCCATATCAAAATGTAATTACTTTAAGGATATGTCAGGGGATATATAAGTTTACATGAAGGACTGCTTAATCTGACCTGACAAGTCTGCTTTTTCCTGGTTCATAGGTTCATAGGTTCATACTAGGCTATTCAGTTCAAGGCATTTATGTTTAGCCCAATTTTTTAGGCTTACCACCCCATGAAAAAATACTGTGCCCATTAGTTTGTTGTGCTCGTCCAGCAGTGACACAGATATGATTCTCGGGTAAACCCACGACCATCTCCCATCCACAGGTCTAGATTTCTTGAACAGAGCCAGTGAGGTGCTCTGCCTCACATGGACCGGGATTTTATTCCACAGCAGGGAGACTTGAGTGATAAATTCGATCCCTCCAGCACGCCCCATTACATATCCGCGCGGCGTTTGGGTTGCTTATTCTAGTGGTTTTGGTGGATCGATTTTGAGGTGGAGCATGTCCATTAATTCCGGGTTGACATGCGGCCTTTGTATGTCAGGCACATGTCACCTCTGAGCAGACGCAGTAAAAGTACTGAATAGAGTTGAGTTTCTTCAATCTGGCAGGCATATGACAGATTTTGAGTCCTTTATCCTTTTTGGTGAGGAACTTTTGGGGTCTCTCCAATAAGCTGTAGATGTCAGAGATACATCCCGAATGGGTATTGTACCATCATTGGGTCTGATAAGTGAAGAGTACAGGGCAACAATGACCTCAATTAGATCTGATGTGAATCCTCTTCCATGATCAGGTCCGGCAAGCCGTAGAAGGTCTTTCTAAATCCACTTTAGCAACGTGGAGTGTCAAAAGAAAGGCCATCCCAACCCAACGGTCCCAGGTCCCTGATAACCTCTCTGTGCTTAGTGACCCATTGCCACCATATGGTAGCTTGGGGTTGTCTCTTGTTTTTCCGGTCGGGGTATGACTATACATTTTTGGCGTTTAATCTCAGGCCATGGCTCTGGCACCAGCTATTGTTTCCGTGAGTCCTTCTGAAGGATATCCATGTCCGATGCACCTCTTCCACTATGGCGCCCAGTTTGCAGTCACTGCCTGCAAACTTTGTCAGCCAAAGTCCTCCCATGTTGGCTCGTACTTCTGAGAAGTAGATGTCAACAATAGGGGGCCAAGGACCGAGATCCCGGGACACCACTTGTGACCGTTTGGAGTCTGACACAGCGCCAGCAACTTCTAACCCTGTGGGTTCTGTCCTTGCCAGTTTGTAAACCCATCTTGTGACACATATGGGCTTACATTTGCTGGTAAGTTTTTCACAATACCCAAGTGGGGTATTGTGTCAAAGCCTTTGCAAGGTCAAGGCAGGCTGTATGGACTGCCTTCATCAATATTTTGCGACGCCCAAGAAGCTTCTACCAAGTTCAAAAGGCATGATCTTCCCTTGACAAAGCTGAAACTGGTCGGGTCCACGTCCAAAGTCCCCTATATCTTTGTTTATGAGTCTGGCCATGATCCTCCACAGTTTTGCAGACTAGACTGCTGTTTCTATGGGGCTGTAATTACCAGGGTCCCAGAGGCGCCCGCCTTTGTGGGAGTGGGACCACAGCTGTCGCACGCTCACCCTGGGCACGTATCCTGGTGGTAAGGCTGAGATTAAACAGCTGGGGCTCATGCTGGGTTTAATTCCCCTCATTAGCTGTAGCACACAGTCAGACACCATCTGGTCCCATTGATGCTGTGTGTTTTTAGCTTTAGAGAGAGCAGCTTTCACCTGCGCATTTGAGATGTCCGGGAGGCTACACTCGGCTGGATAGTTATCTCCTTAGGGGAGAGGGGGTGAAGTTTGCACTGAACCCGTCTGCCAGTATGTTACAAATGTCTGGTTCAAAGCCCTAGCCCAATTTTTTAGGCTTACGCCACCTTATATGAAAAATACTGTGCCCATTAGTTTGTTGTGCCTCTGTCCAGCAGTGACACAGATATGATTCCCGGGTAAACCTACGATCTCCCATCCACAGGTCTAGATTTCTCTTGAACAGAGTCAGCGAGGTGCTCTGCCTCACATGGACGGGATTTATTCCACAGCATATAGGAGTCTGTAGGTGATAAATCTATCCCTCCAGCACGCGTCCTATTTATAGCCGTGCTAAGGTTTAAGTCGCTTGCTCTAGTGGTTTTGGTGGATTTGGATTTTTGAGGGTGGAGCATGTCCATTAATTCCGGGTTGGACATGGCCTTGTATGTCAGGCACATGTCACCCTCTGAGCAGACGCTATGCGACTGAATAGAGCTGGAGTTTCTTCAATCTGGCAGCATATGACAGATTTTGAGGTCCCTTTATCCTTTTGGTGAGGAACTTTGGGGTCTCTCCAATTGCTTGCAGATGTCGGGTGAGATACATCCCGAATGACTGTACTCGATCATTGGTCTGATAAGTGAAGAGTACAGAGAACAACAATGACCTCACTAGATCTGGATGTGAATCCCTTCATGATCAGGTGGGCAATGTAGAAGGTCTTTCTAACCACTTTAGCAATGTGAGTGTCAAAAGAAAGGCCACTGTCCTTCTGGGTCCCAGGTCCCTGATAACCTCTTCTGTGCTTAGTGGATTGCCACCTATGGTAGCTTAGGGTTACCTTGTTTTTTCCCGAAGGGTATGACTATACATTTTTGGCGCTTAACTTCAGGCCATGGCTCTGGCACCAGCTATCTGTTTCCGTGGAGTCCTTCTTCTGAAGGATATCCGTGTCCGATGCACTTTTCCACTATAGGCCAGTTTGCAGTCGTCACCTGCAAGCTTTGTCAGCAAAGTCCTCCCATGTTGGCCTGTACTTCTGAAGTAGATGCCAAACAATAGGGGCCAAGGAGCCCTGTGGGACACCACTTGTGACCGCTTGGAGTCTGACACACACAGGCGCCAGCAACTCTAACCCTGTGGGTTCTGTCCTTAAGCAGTTTGCAACCCATCTTGTGACATATGGGTTTACATTTAAGCTGGTAAGTTTTTCACAATACCCAAGTGGGGTATTGTGTCGAAAGCCTTTGCAAGGTCAAGGCAGGAGGCTGTATGGACTGCCTTTCCTCATCAATGGCTTTGGTGACTGTTTCAGAAGTCGACCAAGTTCAAAAGGCATGATCTTCCCTTGACAAAGCCAAACTGGGTCGGGTCCAATGTCTGCAAGTCCCCTATATCTTTGTTTATGAGCTCCATTATGATCCTCTCCATAGCTTTGCAGACTAGACTTGTTGTTAAGCTTGTGGGTAATTACCAGGGTCCATAGAGGCGCCGCCTTTGTGGAGTGGGACCACAGTTGTCGTGACGCGCCACTCCTTGGGCACGTATCCTGTGGTAAGGCTGAGATTAAACAGCTGCCTTATGCTTGGGTTTAATTCCTCATTTGCTTCGTGTAGCACACACCGGGCCATCTGGTCCCATTGATGCTGTGTTTTTAGCTTTAGAGAGAGCAGCTTTCACCGCATTTGAGATGTCCGGGAGGCTACACTCGGCTGGGATAGTTATCTCTCCTAGGGAGGGAGAGGGGGTGAAGTTTGCACTGAACCTGTCTGCCAGTATGTTGGCAATGTCTGTGGGTTCAGTGATTTTGTATCATTTTGGACTAATTCACAGATATCTGGGAGTTTCCACCCAGGTTCCTAACATAGCTGAAAAGGCCTTATGATTGTCCTTGAATCCATGGCAATTTTTCTCTCAAAATTGGCCTTAGTTGATTTTATGAGTGCTCGATTTTTTTTACTAATAATGATCAGGGTGACTTCCTTTTATGGATTTTGTTCTATCATGTAATAGCTTTCTCCTCTTATTGTAAAGTTTGTTTGTTAATGGCTGGGGTCCACCAGACTGGACGTTTGCCCTTTGTGGAAAGAGTCTTGGTTTTATTTGGGATTGCCTGATCCATGCAGTCCTGGAGGTGTTCATAGAAGGCATTTGTAAGGGCTTCCGCAGCTTGGGTTGTGCTTTCCTCTGGCTCAGGGGCCTTGAAGGATACCACCAGTCTTGAGTAGTGTGAAGTTTGCTTTAGAGAAGTTCTTCACTATGGTCTTTTGTTTGGGGTGGGGCGGGATGTGGATTTCAGTGAGATTCGCTTTATGATCAGATCTCACCAATGAGGGATATACTTCTGGTGTGGAGCATTTTGTCCCCATGTTTGTGACAATGAGATCTAGTATTTTCCTCTTGTGGGAACAGTGACTAGCTGTTCCATGGCATTTGAAATTTATGAACTCCAGGAACCGTTGGGCTAGAAAGTTAGGGCTTGAGTAATGTTCCCAGTCTATATTCGGGTAGTTGAAGTCACCCAAATATGATGGTGTTTGGAGATACATTTATACCCTCCAGTGTCTTCAGGAAGGCTGTGTGGGGTTCCTGAGTTTGAGAGGGTGGCCTGTAGCATGCTACAATTTGTAGAGCAGTTTTGCTATGGTTAGTTGCACCTGGATGAGAGGCTTCTTCATGCTGCGCCACCAACCTGGAGGTGTGGGTATCCTTTATGAATATGGATACACCCCTCCTTTTGTGGTGTGGTCCGGTTTTGGGGCCGGAACGCATGATATGAGGTAAAACCTTATAGTGCCGGGTGCTCTCAGGAGCCTTGAACCAGGTTTCAGTTACAGCACAGACATGTTCTCCATACTGAGAAGGGCCTCGATAGACTTCTGGCATTGAGCAGCATTACCCTCAGTTTCTTCCCATTTTGTTTTCTAGGGTGGTAGGTTTAGAATTTGAGCCTTGCCTAAAAGGCACTATGGGGGTGGCAGAGCCTTAGCCAATATCCGAATCCCAGGGGTGACAGGTGCAAGCTGTCCCGTGGCTTGTCAAGCATGTCATCCCAGGCAGACAGACACTGGATCCCCTTTGAATGACACCAGACATTAAGCCAATTGTTAAAGCTGATCATCTTGTCTCTATATTGTGGCATCATTCTTGGTGAAGGAAGGATACTGCTCAGGGTTAGGGGTCATACCTGCCTGGGCTACATAATCAGAGAGCTCCTCTATGTCTCTTTTCATGTAGTCCAGGGAGGTGCGTCTCAGGTCATTCACACCAGCATGGACAATGACTGTGTCATATTTGTACTTGCCGTGGAGTGACCAGTGCTTGTGTTATGTGGCGGATTCTAGCCCGATAGGCAGCTTACTGTGACCCTCTCCTTGTTCAGCCTGGTGAGTGGGACGTCAGTGTGTCTGACTATGGAGTCACCTATGACAAGTATGTTTGGTGTTATATTTGGCCTTAAGGGCTGTGACTGCTTTTACACTGCTTTTGTGGTTTATGTGTTGCTTGTGGGGTGTCTTGAGGTAGCAGTTGTTTGGGTGTCTGCTTTGGAGGCCTCTGCTGTTTAGGTAAATTTTACTCAGAGCCCCGAGTATGTCTTTTGTGTGTTTATGTGTTTGATTCAGTGGAGTGGTAGCATTATGTGAGGCTGGTTTTGTGGTGTGTGTAAGTGCCTTCTCCTCCTGTCTGGTCTTGCCAGTCCTGAGTTGAGAGAGCTCAGCCTCAGTTTGGCTAAATAGCTGCATCTCTCGCAAGTATTTGTGTTATGTGGGAGGAGGAGAGGGTTGTCTGTGTACATGAGGCAGTTATAACATTGCCTCAAGATTCCCAGATTCACCAGCTGGACCTGAGAGGAGATTGACAACTGACCTTTGGACATGCTAGAATAATATTGGGAAATCCTTAATTGAAAACAAGGCCAGTGGGGAGTGAGGGTGTAGGGCTTTTAAATTTTAGTGCTGACTTATATAATTGCTTTAGTGAGCAAGTGCAGTAACTTGAGTGCAATGAGTTACAAGTAACTAAATGCAAAAACGACAAACAGTAACTCTCTTCAAAGAGATACAAGGAAATAAGAACAGTAAGAAATGATGATATCACTAGTGATCCACAGAAGCGAGAAGTTGCGTTATTAGGTGGAATTAGCTTCCAGGGAAATAACAAGCAAACAAACAACAAGCATATAAACAAAGCTAGATTCAGCAGGCCTGGATCTAGTCTATGCTAGAGCAAACAAGGTGAACCAATTTCAGTAAGATACAGTTCAAATATTCAGGCACTATAAACCTTTAACCAGAAATTCCCAGCTCAGAAGGGCAGAGTCCAGCCTCTTCTCCCACAAGAGTGCAGACCACGAACCTTCTTAATGTAAAATAACTGGCCTGAAGCCCAAGTGCCTAAACCAGAACTAATACACTTGGACACTGGGCTCTCAATCAGCAGTTCCCAACTTAGAAGGATGAAAGCTACCTGTCCTGCCACCACAGTGCTTGCCACAAACCTTCCTAATGTAAAACAACTGGTCTGAAGCCCAAGTGCTTAATCCAAAAGACTTGAATGATAGCTACACTTTAATCAAGTTACAACCAAGCAGTAATAAATACCATTGAATACTTTAGAGAATGTCTGGATTAGTGCTCAAGTTACACAAACAAAGCTAGATCCAGCAGGCCCGAATCCAGTCTATGCCACAGCAAACAAGGCGCACCAACTTCAGTAAGAAACAGTTCAGATATGCATGCACTATAAGCCTTTAACCAGAAATTCCCAGCTCAGAAGGGCAGAGTCCAGCCTCTCCTCCCACAAGAGTGCAGACCACGAACCCTCTTAATGTAAAATAACTGGCTTGAAAGCCCAAGTGCTTAAACCAGAATTAATACACTTTTAGAATAACAGACACTGAGCCCTCAATCAGCAGTTCTCAACCTAGAAGGATGTAAGCTACCTGTTCTGCCACAACAGTGCAGACCACAAACCCTCTCAGTGCAAAACAACTAACTGGTCCGAAGCCCAATTGTTTAAACCAAAAGGCTTAGAATGAGTTACACCAAGCAGTAATAAATACAACTGAGTATTTTAAGATGATGCAAAAGTAAAAGGAAGTAGGTAAAAACACAAGTACAGTAAAAGCAGATGAATTTTTTTTTTTTTTTTATTCCTGAACAAGTGCTGAGATCAAAGAAACAGATTTGAGTGCTGAAACTAGAAAACTGGCTAGTTATAAGAAAAAAAACAAGCTAGAAGGCTTCCCTCAAACACAGAAGGGCTTGGGGGCTCAGAAGCCTACAAATAGTCTGTACCACTTAACAAGAAAGGCAGGAAATAAGCTTAATTTTTTTTTTCTATTTCCCAGATGCTCTCTTTGTACAAAGTAGGAGTGCCTGAAATCAGAATATGATCTCACTGCACTCAGTTGAGTGAGCAAAATGAGATGGGCCCAGAGGCAGTTTCAATGCCACTAAGATTAACACCAAAACAAAATCAGGGCGGGTGGGTGGGAATAACTGAATAGCAGATAGCAGAATAACTTCAGTTAAAAATTCCTTCAACACTCCTTCATACACAGTTTAAATCAAATTAAATACTGTATAATACTGTATTTTTTTTTTAAAAAAAGAGCAGATAAAGGTATTTAAATTCTCTTATACGTCCAGTTGAATATAACCAAGTTCTTAGCTGGCCAAGCTGAAGTTTTAAAGCAGGAATTATTTCACATGCACCAGTTTAAATATGCAAGGACAGGAAATCAAAGAATGTGGCTACCCCCACACCTGTAATTACTAGCAAATAACAAAATTCAGCCAACACTAGCTTCAGTTCAAGTTACTGAAGAGCAGAATAACTTCAGTTAAAAATTCCTTCAACACTCCTTCATACACAGTTTAAATCAAATTAAATACTGTATAATACTGTATATTATGATGTTCTAGTGTGTGGTGGTTTATTATAATTTTAAGTTGAATATGGAAAATGGAGATATCAAAGATTTGTATCAGTTAGGCTTGCTATGGTTTATTTGACTGGAGTAGCTAGCCATATTGGATATATTCCAGAAATACATGTAATAAAAGAAATGATAACCGGCTTCCTTATTCCCTGTTAGTTACGCTGATGGGTGGACAAAGTGATATCTTCATTGAAGCAGGGGCACACTTTGAGCTGCTGACTTGTTTTTAATCTAAAATGAGATGTGGTGTATAACAAGTATGCTCTGAATACTTTGCATTAATAAAGATGCTGCATCGGGACTAAGTTGTAAACCAGACATTACTAGGGCCCTTTATCTTTTTTTTTATTTTCTCTTTGCATTGAAAGGTTAAGTAGATCATTTGATGATGGAGAAATGCAAGGGACTTGAAAAGCAGTTTATATAGTGTGGGACAAAGAAGATCTATAGATAGAGGTAGGGTACATAGGAAAGCAATCTGGGTAGTTTAGGCAGTGTTCTCAACAATATGTACTCACAAGTTAAAAATAATGGGCATAGATTTTTTTTGTTGAAAACAGCAGGTTTTTAAGAGTGAGGAGAGAGAGCACCACATAAACTGGTAAAGGGGGACATGCTGTAAAGTAATAAGAGAATAACAATGGACATCCAGGAAATATTTAATGGATTAAGTAATGGATGTTCTGGGAAATGAGGTGGTTATTGAGAAGTAACTGGAATAGTGCTATACCCCGGCCTCAGGCTAACTGTATATTAAATCAGGAGAAGTATATGTAATTGTTTAATGATATGCTGTCATGTGTATTGAGAAGCATTCAAACAGGTGATTAGGAAAATCTAGGATATACTGAAGAGTTATAGAATGAAACTGCAATGAATTGCATGTCATCTGGGGGTTGTAAACTCTGTACATTTGTTGATTTAAATAACTAAGTGACAGATTATAGTAGGATGAAACAGGCAGTCAACAGCTTTAGGAAGGCCCTTGGCTGGCCAAGCAAACACTGCAGAATAAAATGAACATTGCAGATTAAGACATTATTTTCCAATGTCTCTCTTCCAGTTAGGAAGCCCCCCCACCGAAGGTACTGCCATCAGTACTCTTCTCTTCCAGTCAGGAAGTTTCACCCCTCATACGGCCAATAGCAGCAGCATGGAATTTCATACAATAATGGAGCATGCTGGATTCCAATCCCTCCCACAGGACATGAAATGAGAGAGTACACAGTGCTTGAATTAAGCACTGTAATGCTTTACATTTATGGATGCATTAGTTGGATCCACAGAAACTTCTGTAAGTAAGGTGTGTGTTGTGGTATGGGTGTATTGGCTCCATGACTACTGAATCACAGAGTTTTCTTCTCTAAGTAAGGCGTGTGGTAAGAATGTATTTTCTTGGATCTCCATGCTTTTATTAATTATGTGTACTTAGCAGAGGTGTGTGTGTGTGTGTGTGTGTGTGTGTGTGTGTGTGTGTGTGTGTGTGTGTGTGTGTGTGTGTGTGTGCGTGAGCATGCATATCTAGAATGCTCAACTTGCTCAGAGTCATAAGGTAGAATCAAACTCGTACTTTTCACCACAGGAGGTAGATCATGAAGAGCTTGGAGCCATAGTCTTCCATGCCAACCGTCAGATCTTCATTAACTTTTTTTTTTTTTTGTAAATCACTGAGGATTGCAATCAGTCAATGTCATTTATTATCACAAATTGGATTTTGATACAAAAACTTCTTCTTTTCACTTTTAAAGTAATTTAGAGTTGTCTGCTCTTATCTGTATCCACTTCTACAGAACATCTCTGAATTTTCTTCTTATTTATGCCCTCACCTTCAGCAAGTCAACTGGAAATTTGAGTTAGGCTTCTCAGTGTTCCACTGGACAGCAAGACTAGAAACTACCTATGAACCACAGTAGTTATGGTGTAAAGGAAAGAAACTGATTGTAGTAATCCAGAGCATCAACATATGGGCCATATTCTTTTGGTGTGAGCCTTGGTTTCCTTATTCTTAAGAATGTTGACAGTGTATTTATTATTAAGTTGTGAATAAAATGAACAGCATAAAGTAGATAAGTTTAATATAATAGTTCACTATAACTACAGTTTTAATTTCACTTGTATTTTGCAAGAACAATGGTATGAAATAGACTATTTTTGGATCAGAAGAGTTTGTCTACTACTTACTGCAGATGAGTAAGGCAATGAAATATTAAGGAGCTGCATCCTGTACTATAGGGTTTGATTCCCTCAGCCTTCATGTGTCTTCCATGTGACTTTGACCAAGTTGTTTCACCAGACAGTATCCATGGCCTGCTCCTGTCCAGTGTGTTATTTCAGGCTGTTAGCAAATATGTTACACATTTGTCTTTTGAATTCCTGCACACTTCACATAGCTACTAAGTAGTACTTCACTGAATGCTGTTCGAGTATGAATCCCAACACATTTCTTGTAGTTTAAATGGGTTGCCAGATGCATTTTCTTTAAAATGTGAGTTTCAAGGGAAAAGAAGTTCACTCTGTTTGCCATGCTATCTCTGTTTTCTATATTTGTTTTGTTTTGTTTAGAAAATGTCTGTCAGTGCTTTTTTTCTGTAAAATTTAAAATAGAAGTTTTAAATGAAATCCAGATTTCTGTGATCATTGTAAAAGTAAAGAGGAAAATAGTATGTACAGTCAGGTTTGAAGTGTTTCTGGTAATTTAGGAGAAACATACAAGTAATGGGATATTGGTGTGGCTGACAAGGGTCTAAATCATTATTCTGCACAGGGCTCCATTTGTCCACAGTCTGCCTCTGTTGATTCTGGATCTATATGATGCAGCAATATGGCATTACCAAATATTCAAGTAGGTCATCCTTTATTGAGTGATGTTAGAGGGGACAGTTATTCTTGATAATGAGACGACAGAGGAAAGTAAAAAATTAGATATAGGTATCCTGCAAGCATGTAAACCTCCACAAAAACAGTATCTTGTAAGGAGTAATATTTCTGATTTTTTTGTATGACTTGTGGGTTGTTGAGCAAAAGCTGCTGCAGCAGTTATATTGTCCTTATTTATTTTGCTTTACTTATTGCACTAAAGAATGAATTAGTGTAGAGCCTCAAAAAAGGTTAAATGGCAGAATATGTTAATAAAAGCATAAGTAGCAAATTATATGCTAATTAACCAATCCAACATGATGAAGCTATACAAGAACCTGTAAAGCAATCAAGTACAATCAGTGTAGCCATTTGCCATGAAATCCCAAACTCTTTGGATTACAGCCACAATTACACTTAGGAAAAAAGTGTTAGGGGGTTACTGCTGGCATCCTTAACTTGTATGTGCAATGGGCTTTAATTCAAGATGCTGCTGCTGCTGCATGAATAGGGAGCCTGTTCCAGAGAAAGGGTAATCTTGAGACACATATCTGCCCCTACAACATGTTTTCTTTATGTCACAGACAAACTTTAGATCTTTCAATTGGGTAATTTTAGTGCTGTTTGCTTTGTGAATGGGAAGCAGATCTAGCAGTCCTGGATTGGAGAATGCCTTGTAGGTTAGGCATAGGTCACCTCTCAGTAGTCTGTAGAAGACCAAGTACAGGGACATGGCTTTGATGAAGTTCACATAAGACATATTATTTATACCTTGTATTTTTTTATTGAGAAACCTCTGTGGTTGCTGCAGCTGTTGAAAATGCCTGGTCAGGTACATGCCAAAGGGCGCATTGTACTTGACTACTAGTCTAAAGAGGACTGCAATGTCAATTGAGGTAACTCAGGCAGTTTTCACAACTCACACATATGGCATACCTATAAGCTGTATACAAGGTTTGCTAGGGGTGACCTTCCACAAGGGCGAGATGTAGGTTATGCACTGAAACCTTCACTCATGATGCCCATGAGAAACCCACAGAACTTCACTGAGCACAGATACAACAATGAACATGCTGAAATGAGAAATATCATAGAACATGTATTTAGCTTCCCCAAATGAAGTTTCTGGTGTCTGTACACATCAGGAGGTATCCTGCAGTATGACCTAGCAACCTCTACTGAAATACTCACAGTCTGTTCCATGTTGCACAATATAATTCTCAGTAAACAGCTTCAACAAGGACAACTAGGGACAGGACCACAGTTTCTAGGACCACAAGCAATGCCAGCAGCTACAAATGAGGAGTCTGAGGGAGAACTACCAGTCGCAGATGCTGGCAGCAGATGAATGCATGTAATATGCCATGTCTCTAACTAAGGATAACACACACATGGACTACCTAAGTGAAAACTAAAGAGCCTATGCACATGCAAATACTAAAACAGATGTCTGCAAAACTGCACAACCTTTACCTAGCAATGTAATAATTGTGTTCTGTTAGGATCACACAGAGACAACCACCAAGTTCACATATTTGTACCTACAGTATTAACAATGTAAGTCTGGAGCCTGTATAGAAAAAATATAGAAAAAAGTTATATAACTGATAGGTTCATAGGTTCATAGGTAGGTACTAGGCTATCTGCCCAAAGGCAATTATAAGCCTAGCCAGAATCTGTTGGCTTTCGCCGACCCCTTAGATTAGTTCCCTGTGCCTCTGTCCAGCAGATCCACTGAAATGATCCCCAGGGTAAACTTTCTGTTTCCCATCCACTCGTCAAGGTTTCTCTTGAAGAATGTTAGTGAGGAGCTCTGGCTAATATAGATTGGAATCTTGTTCCAAAGCATGGAAAGTCTCTGGGACAGGAATCTATTCCTCCAGCACGCCACATTTATTGTTGTGGTGAGGTTTAGATCCCTAGAGCATGTGGCTCGAGGGGATGAGGTTTACTTTAGGTGGAGCATGTCCATCAATTCTTGGTTGGACATGGCCTTGTATGTCAGGCAGAGATCACCTCTGAGTAGGCAGTATGCAACCGAGTACAGCTGGAGTTTCTTCAGTCGAGCTGCATAGGGCATCTGTTTGAGGCCAGTGATCCTTGTGGTGAGGTAGTTCTGTGGTCTTTCCAGCTGTTGCAGGTGACTTGTAAGGTATATCCCAAATGAGGCATTGTACTCTAAGATGGGTCTGATGAGTGATGAGTAGAGGGGCACAATGACCTCTTTTGATCTGGATGCAAATGCAAACCCTTTTGTGATTAGGTGGGCCACATAGAAGGATTTTCCAACCACTTTGGCAATGTGATTATCAAAGAAGAGATTACTATCTACTTGGGTCCCAAGATCCCTTATTACGTCTTCCATATTTAGGGGACTACCACCTATGTGGTAGTTTGTGGGTACTTTGTTTTTTCCAAAGGGGATGACTATGCACTTTTTGGCATTTAGCTTGAGGCCATGATTTTGACACCAGGTATCCATCTCAGTGAGACCCTTTTGGAGGATGTCTGTGTCAGCCAGAGAGTCAATTATACCCCTAGTTTGCAGTCGTCTGCGAACTTGGTCAGCCATAGTCCTCCTGTGCTTGCCTGTACTGACTTATTTATGCAAATTGCTATATGTCCCTAAGGTGGAACATAACACAGGTGTACAGTAATGTCTCTAATAGTTTATGACTGATGTTTGCATTTGCCCAGTACTGTTCATCAAGCATTTCAGTTGATCACTGTATATAAATCAGTGGGCAGGTAAATGGTGGCTATATTTGCACAAGTATAACAACAAGCAATACTTAAATATCTACTTTGACTGCATTACTAAGAATACTAACAGAAAAGCAATCAGAGTCAACAATTACATAAACAATCATTAACAACTGATTATGAATGATGAATGAAAAAATTATTCTGCAATACATTTACACTAAAGGAAGTTTCTGATTAACCAACCATTAGCTATCAAGTCTGAGCATCAGACATATATGCAAGCTGAAGTGACAAAGAAATGGTAAAGGGCAGGACACAGTCATCATCACTTGCACAGGGTGTGTGTGGCAAGCCTGACACAAAAGAAGCGAGTGTGTGCAAGTAAAACAAAAATGTATTCCTTAAATATACAATTTTCAAGGCCAGTAGCAAGATATGTATAGCAGTCAACAGTACTGTTTAGGTAAGTAGTGTGTGTGTGCATGTGCGTGTGCGTGCATGTGCGTGTGCGTGTGTGTGTGTGTGTGTGTGTGTGTGTGTGTGTGTGTGTGTGTGTGTGTGTGTGTGTGTGTGTGTCTCTCTGTGTGTGGTGTTAGTATAAGGTAAGTAAAACTTCAACAAAAGATGTCTTGTGTCCACTTCCACTCAGGAGAAAACTAACTTTGAACACAGTGCCCTTTTTTAATACAGACATATTCTCTGTAACACACTGATGAGGTCATCTTGTCAAAAGTACAGTTTCTCTCTATAAAAGGCATACTTTTCCTGTGGTGCTTGCAGCTAATACTGTGTTCTAATGATTGTATGATTAGATAGGTAGGAAGTTTAAATCTCACAGCAGTGAACTTGTGTGTGTGGCTTCAATGTCTAGTACATATAGCTTCCTGAACAGGCGTGCTGTATCTACTTCCACTCAGAGGAAGAATTTAATCTGGGAGAAGACTCTTCCATCTCCTAAATCCACTTTTACCACACACATCTTCTTTGCAACACACTGATGAGGTCATCCTGTCATAAGAGCATGGCCTTAATATAAAAGCCAGACTTCTGCGGTGGTGCTTATGATTAATACTGTGTTCTTTGTGTTTTGTAACTAGATAAGTTGCGGGTTTGAATCTAACATTGCTTTAATAGTATGACTGTACTGTCATGTACAACTGACTCCATGACAGCACCTCTTGTATAAAGTTCCACTTAGGAGATATATTTTCACTGACAGAGGGCTACCCTGTAAATTTCTATTGTCCCCAGGCAATACCCAGTTATGGAAACACAATGGTTACATCATGCTTTCAAAAATTAACTAGTTCACAGTTGCAGTATGAATTATCCTCTGGTGCTGGCCATTGATACTGTGCTTGCTAGACTGTGTAACTAAATAGGTCGGTAGTTTGGATCCAGCAATTACTAACTAAACTAAAGGCTTTTCTCCCCGGGCCTCCACTGAAAATGGACATATATCTAAAATAAACTACTGTGTCTGTGTCTGTCTGTCATGCTGTGTAGAGAAGGCTTCTAATGCTTATGGGATGAGTAACTGTGTATTGTTACTGTGCCTTTCAAACACCGTCTTTCCATTTTAGAAAAACATCACCATATTAAACAATGGTGATGTCATCCATTCAAATGTACAATGTCACAATGGTAAACCAACATCTGATGCACAGGTGTGACTCAGCCACTGTTCTGTACCTTGTGATCTTAGATAGTAAGTTCAAATCCACCCATTATTCTTTAGGCTCACTTGTGTCAGTATGACTGTGAATATGCATATAGGTAACAATGTTGTTACCTGGCTATCTGCTGTGTACAGGATTCCTAGTACAAGAATATCTGCTACTTTTTCACACAGAAATGCTTTATTGGATAATGATGATGCCATTGAATGACATTTGGCTTTCCTATTAGAAATATCAAAACTTTTCATGTGGCATGATGAACTGAGGTAATGTTCTGTATGCAGTTGCCTTATTAAGACAAGTATTTGAATCTAGAATTATCAATACATTGTACATGATTACCACTCTAATGTCACAGTCATCCATTCTAATGTCACAGTGATGACTGCATTATGCAATACATGTGTTTGGATGCACCTAGCAGCAGGCAATGTTGTGTGAAAAATAGACATACAGTATTTTAAAGAAATTATAGGCACACATATTCCATGCAGCAATAACATGATGTCACGGTTTCAAATACCTAGATATCTCATAATTTTAGTAACACTTGCCCCGTGACATGTTCATTCTTCACAATATCATGTATCTTCTGCTGTCATGTAATCAAAACCCACATTGACTGACTGTAAACATTGTGTGTCCTTATACTGTTATTGATGGATGACATCCACAAGTGTTATGTTGTGTCTTTCGGCTTTTCCCGGTTAGGGGTTGCTACAGTGGAACTCCGGTCCGCTAATGATTGGTAGTTGATTTTTACATGTTGAGTTACCAGCCCTGACGTACAACCTTCAACGAAGGTACGCCCATTCACGCATGTCTCCACATAGAAGACACACTAGCTGAGAATCGAACCAGACAGCGTCTTACTGTGAGGCGACAATGCGACCGCAGCACCACCACCGCACATCCACAAGTGTTATAATGTGTATAATTATAGTGGGAGAACCCTCCCCATCCCTTTTATATCATACAGATTTATTGCAACACAATAATATGATATAATTGCTTTACATGGGTGGAGTCTAACAGCTGTATTAAGATGTGGCATGTGATTCATTCACATGTTGTTAGTCGGTGGACTTACATAGCTTAATGTTCAATTCCAGCAAAGAGCAACAGTATATGAATGTACTGACATTACACAAACAACACTGCATGGAGTTGTTATTATCATTTTTTTCTTTGGAAATAGAAATAGAAACTCATTTTGTAATTTCCTGGCAGTGAATCAGCTGTTCTACAAATGTTGTGGTGTGAGTGCTCCTGCAGCACATGCTTTCAGTAATGACTTGTATAGCATAGCTACACAGAATGTGGTTCAATTCTAGGACAGTGTGTGTACAAAACAATATAAAAAGCTTCATTGTCCAAGAAAAATTGATACTGCACTGCTTACAGTTGTATGAATGTGATGTCCCTGCTCTGCACCAGTATTTAATTGTCCTCAGTTCTCACCACTGATACCAGTGAGGAATATTCACTTGGAACAAAAATAGATACACATAGTATTTCCAGATGCAGCTCTCTGCACCAAGCACAATATCCCTTAAGAGCACACAGGGAACACACTCCGTCTGGGGGCTGGGTTTTCCTTTCTCTCTCCAGGCCCCTAGTAAAACCCCCCACTGGCACAGCTGTAAAGTTAAGTCCTCAGCCGAGTGTTCCAAGCCATGTCCTCCACCACCATTTTTGTGAAACCAGTGCTCTGTGTCTCTTTTCCAAGTAGCTGACACGGACACATACCCTTTGAGATTAGATTTTCACATACACACAAACACACACACACACACACACATACACACACACACACACACACACACACACACACACACACACACACACACACACACACACACACACACACACACACATATGCATGCATACAAACACACTCACAGACACACCTGGGAAAGACTGGCACAGATTTACTAGCTGTGCCCCTCTGCCAAGACTATAATGCAGTTACTGCCACCAGGACACTCCAAAGCCAGCTACACTAAGGCTCTGAGTAAAATTAATACTAATACAAATAGTAGTGTTTGACCAATCAGCAAGGCTTTCAGGAGCAGCCACAGTGTCACCAAATAAATATAAATACTCTCAAAAGTTAAAATATTCTCTAAAAGACCAGCCACAATGAAAAGTTTAAATATATTTAATAATAATTAATAAAAGAACATGAACAATACTAAATATCTATTTACAATAAGCACCATTGTTTCAATCACAAGAAATATTAAAGTAACACAGATGAATAGATTTACAATTTACACAGATACAGAAAAACAGTACTTAACTAATCTCACTATATTTTCCTTACTGATCTGGTTACTTACTAAAGCAAGACAAGATGAAGTGGGTGAGAGATCCTTCTTTGTCGGGTTATAAAAACAGTCTGCTCTGAGACTTCTGTCTCATCTAGTATTAAAACATCATTTCAGTGCTGAATTACAGAATGACATCACATACATCTGGTCATCTGACTTCTGGTTCCCATACTACCCCACTTTAATAGAAAATGAACCAGAATATTGCACATATGTGTTACCATGCACACAGATAGAGCTTTGCTAAGATGTGTTATAGCATCTGAAAACCATAAAACCATTTCAACACTTCCACCCTTCCAGAATATCAATTAATTCACTTCTAAGGACAATAGAACTGGATTCCCAGTCCTTGTTTTTACAGACATTTCATCTATGGCTGCAATGAGAAAGTACAGTTGTATAAAATCTTACCATAACAGTAGATGTCCTTGCCTTTACTGCTGCAGTATTTATCAAATATGAGATTCCCTGCCATGGAAGCCTGACTTCCAGGCAGTCTACCAAAGCCTATCATTGCTTTAAGGTATGTTGAATGTCACCCAAATGCTTCTTGCATAGCGTAGGACATAAAGGTGATAGTCAGGCGTACCATCCTCAGAACTTATTGCCCCAGTAGGAACACCAGTCCAAGGAAACCCAAAGAGTACCCGCACATCCAGGAAGGAAAATTACTAGGGGGATAGAGGGAGGGAGTGAATACTGCAGCAGTGAAGGCAAGCATATCTACTATTATGTTAAGATTTTAAACAACTGTACTATGTCCTTACATTCACCTCTACAGTATTCATCACCTATGGGAGAGTGCCAAAGCTCAAGAAGAAACTTGGGAGGAGGAAGCAGCAGTAGAGCTCTCTAAGAAGCCACAAAGAATGGCATTAGCAAAACCAGCTCTAGCTCTGGAGATACCATCCAACTTGTAGTGTTTGGTGAAAGAATGCACAGAAGTTCAGGTAGCTGCTTTAAGATTAGAATTAGTGTATAAGCCCTTGAAAAAAGCACAAGAAGAAGCCACAGCTCTAGCAGAATGAGGCTTTACAGAAGAAGGAAGGATTTTGCCTTGACAAATGTAACAAGAAGAAATAGCTTTTGAAATCCAGGTAGAAATAGTTTGCTAGGAAACGACTAATCCTAAAGACCTAGGATGAAAGGAAACAAACAACTGATCAGATTTTATGATAGCTTTAGTCTTATCCAAATAAATTCTGAGCTGTCTATGCATGTCAAAAGTATGCATCACCCTCTCACTATCAGATTGCAGAGAGGGGAAGAAGTAGGCAAATTAATAAACTGATTAAGTGACAACTCATTAACCACCTTAGGCATAAAAGAAGGATTAAGTATGCAAGGACACCCTGTCCTCATGGAATATCAAAAAAGGCAGACAAGCCATAAGGGCTTGTAACGCAGACACCCATCTGGCAGAAGTAAGAGCTAACAAAAGAACTGACTTCCAAGAACAACTTTGCAAGGAAGTTGAAACAGCAGGCTCTAAAATAGCCTAAGTCAATTTCTGCAGAACAAAAGTAAGATCCCAGTGAGGAGGAGCAGACTTCCTGGGAGGTCAAAGTTAAGGACACTTTTAAGATATTGCTTAGCCTCAAATTTAGAAGATAAAGGAGGAGTTCAAAGCAGACAAGCAGAAAGAGTTGAAAGTGAGCCTTAATAGAAGAATAGACCAAACCAGAACATTATTCTACTCATACAAATAAGTGAGAACCAAAGGAACAGCCACAGTAAGTAGGTCCAGGTTATGAGAGAAACACCAAATAGAAGACCTCTTCCATTTAGATAAGTAGGATTTTGTAGTAGTAGGTTTCCTGGCCTCATGCAGGACCTGCAGCATGTTCTCAGAAAAAAAGATGTCTATGAGGAATCAAAACCCTAACACCCACAGTGTCAGTTGAAGCATGGACAGATGGGGATGGATGAGAGATCCCTTGTCTTGTGTAGGTAAATCCACCCTGTGAGGTAACTTGTGATGATTGCCCTTGGCTAGATGGAGAAGTAGAGGGAAGCAGTGCTGTTGCAGCGAAAAAGGAGTCACCAAGAAGATTTTGGGAGCATCCTGTTGAATCTTGAACAGGACTTTCGGAATTAGAGGAAGGGGAGGGAATGCATAAAGAAACATCCCATTCCAATGAGAAGGCATCCACCTTCCATAGCAGAAAACAGAGGAAGTTGATTGTTCAGAGGGATGGTAAAGAGATCTACTTGAGGAGTACCCCACTGGTGAATAATGAACAGAAACACATACATGTGAAGCATCCATTCATGGAATTGAGTGAAGGACCTGCTCAGAGTGTCTGCCACAGTGTTCTGATCTGAAGGGATATAAACTGCCTGAAGAGTCACTTCATACTTGACAGCCAGATCCCATACCAGAAGTGCCAACAAGCAAAGTAAGTAAGTTCTTGTTCCCCTAGTTTGTTGATATACCACATGACTGTGGTATTGTCTGTGAATACCTTGAGAGGCCCTGGAGAGAAAAGAGGATGAAAGGCCTGAAGAGCCAACATAAGAGCTCTCATCTCTTTGATGTTGATGTGCTCCTTCTGCTGATGAGGCGACCACACTCCCTGTTCCTTCAGGGAGCCAAAATTTGCTCCCCATCCCACATCTGAAGTGTCTGTGAACAGATCCTGAGAGGGAAGAGGGGGATAAAAATGGAGCCCTGGATTTAGAGACAACTGCTGAACCCACCAGAGAATTCCTTCATGAGACAAGGAAGAAGCGGAACTGTAAAGACAATGAAACCCAGAGCCCTCAGAAACTCCCTGGCTGTAATGGATGCTGGGGAAGAAGAGATTGAAAGTAAGAAATGAGGGTTAAAGCTTTTGGAGGAGGCAGGGATGCCAGCATTCTCACCGTCTGAATCCTGCAACCCAGAAATACATGATCCTGAGAAGGAGTCAGAGAAGACTTTTTGAATTTCATTGTGAACCCCAGGGTCTGAAGAAGAGAAATGGCAAAATGAAGATTTTGCAAAATGATTTTTGGAGAGGATGCCTGAAAAAGCAGGTTGTCCAAGCAAGAAAATATCTGAATCCCTAGAAGCCTTAAAAAGCAATCACAGGAGCAAGGCACTTGGTGAACACTCTTGTGTTAGTAGAAAGGCCAAATGGCACAGCACAGAACTGAAAATGCCAGGAAGCAACAGAAAAAATGCAAGAATTTCCTGAAAAGGGGATGGATCCGAATATGAAGATAAGCATCCTTGAGATCCAGAGATGCCAGAAAGGCCTGAAGGAGCAGGAGAGGAAACAGAGTCTGAAGGGACAACATCCAAAAGGAAGGCACCTTCAGAAAAGTGTTTAGATGAGAGAGGCCTAGAATGGGGCTCCAAGTATCATCTTTTCTGGGTACTAGAAAAATTCTTGAATAAAACCTCTTCCCCCTTCGGGACACAGGTACCTCTTGAATAGTATCCTGAGACAAGAGATCTCAAAGAACTTCTGGGAAAAAAGGAAGTTGTTCCCAAGGAGGCTGAGGAATGTGCATAAAAGGAGGACAGGATATCCACACCATGAAGTACCCCTGACAAATGATTGACAAAACCCAAGAATCCTGAGTGATTCAAAGCCAAATAGGAAGAGAAACAGTAAGGCAAAGAGAAATAGTATTGTGGCTGAGAACAGGCAGATAGTCAGACAGCATCTGGTTTGTTAGGAAAGGAAGGCTTCTGAATCTCTGCAGTCCGAGTGGCCTTAGCAAGAGCAGCCTGTTTACCACCCTTTTTACCTTTAGCAGGAGGGTGAGATTGCCTACGAACAAAAGCTGACTTAGAAGGGTAGTTTCTCTGAAATTTAGGCACAGGAGAAACAAACAAGTTTAAGCACCTTTAGGGCCTTCTCTTGTCCTGAAGGGACTTAAACAAACCAGCAGCTACTTTCCCCAAACAAAAGTTTATTATCCAGAGGAGCATCCACAACTTAGCCTTAATATCATCAGGTAAAGGTTGAAGCCTAAGCCAAGAATACTACTTGAGAGGAAGTCCCTGGTAAGGAAAGAGCAGAAGATTTACTATCAGAGTCTGGAAGATCAGAAAAGAAGCTGACAAGGCTGAGAAAGAAGCGCTAACACATACCTAGATATATGGGTCATAATTAATTGCTCTAAAAGCTAGGGTAGCAGAAGTATAAACCTTCATACCCAGCCTGTTCATGGTTCTGGTGTCCTTGTCAGAAGGCAGTAAGTTGAATAAAGGAAGCAACTGAGATGGCTTACCAGAGACTACAGACACCACACAGGGGTCAGCAGCAGGTCATTTGAACAAAAAGGAACAATCCTCAAGCACCCTATAAAACCTATCAGGCTTCTTGGGAGCAGAGGGCAGAGAATCAGGCACTTTAGAGGCATTGTAGAAAACATCCAGTAAAGCAGCCAAAACAGGAGGAATGGCTGCAGGTTTAGAAAATTCCATCTGCAGTAACTCATAGTACCTCTTACAGATATCTGAGACCTGAGCACAATCCCACTTAATAATTCCATCATCCTAGAGATTGTGTCCTCAAAAGAAATTTCCTCAGAAGGAGTATCAAGATTATTTGATTCCTCCTCCTCTGACCCATAGTCCAAAGGAGAAGTAATCTGAGTAGAATAAGTAAGGGATTCTTCATCAGAATCCAACTCTTCTTCAGAAGAATTCAGTTATCTTGGCCTTTTATGTGGAGAAAGGACCAAGGAGGAGCAGGAACTGAAACCCCTTGAGGAGGCCTTAATGACAGTAAAGAATTAAATAAGCCCTGAGTTAAGGCCTGCCACTCACTTTGTGGATCCCTAGGAGCAGAAGAAACATGTTTTAAGTGAACATCCACCCTAGTAAACTGAGAAGGCTCTGACTCAGGATGGCATTCAACAACCGTAGCAGGAACTTCTTCCCTAAGAAGAATCTGCAGAACCCCCCTTGACTCCTCGGAAACCAATCAACTGTGGTTCCCCCTGAATTATTGAAATGGACATCTGCAAAGCCATGTCAGATGTGCTGCCCACCAGATCCTTGCCTGCATCCAACCCAGTCAAGGCAGAGAAATCTGACAACACAGCCAGGTGAGCCTCTGGGTTTGTAACAACTTTGGGAGAAACACCTGGCAGAGGCTGGACAGCAGAAGATTATGATCTTACCTTTTTCACCTTCTTCTTCCCTGATGGCTGATCCTTGGAGCAGGAAGCTCCTTCCATTGTATTTAGCAAGAAGCATAAGATGTTGGTTCTCAAGATACAATGAAAGGGAAGAAGGCCTACTATGAAGGGTTTTCAGGATGAATGTCTGACAAATCGAACAAGATGTATGGTTGTGAGAAGCTCCTAGGCAAACAAAGGCACTTATAGTGGTGGTCTCTATGGGGAATTGGTCTCCCATACTGACATGTTCCCTTCCTGGATGATAGTAACCCCAAACATCACAAAAAAATTCAAGAAAAAGAACAAACCCCCAATTAGGTACTTATATGCAATTGTGATGACTTCAGCAAACAGGAGTAATCATCAGAATACAAACATGCAGTAAAAATGCCAGAAAACAGATGTAGGCAAAGAGACGGATGGTTAGAAACAGTGTTTGGACTGGTGGCAAACAAGTTCTGAGGATGGTATGCCCGAATGTCACCTTTGTGCCCTATGCTACATGAAGAACTTTTGGGTGACATTCAACATACCTTAAAGCAATGGTAGGCTTTGGTAGACTGGCCGGATGTCGGGCTTACATGACAGGGAATCACATATGTGACAAATACTGCAGTGGTGAATCTAAGGACATCTATAAGATACAATTTTATGGCCTACCAGGTAATTTAATTTCAGACTATTTTTCAAAGTTAGCTGGACTGATATTAACCTCTTCTCTTCCAGCATCCTCTGTTACAATATTAATTTCCACAGTTATAATACAGTCTGACAAACAGCTGTAATTCTCTTTCTGTCCAGCCAGACTCACTGTTGGTGCATTTTTTTTAACACTAGCAACTTTACAAATACATTTTAAACACAAGCAACTGTACAAAGCAGTTTGATATACAAATGACATATAATGCCCTACTTCTCCTGGCATAGCTGACACATCGTCACAGTGAACATTAGCATATGCCAACATTCTGACAAAATAATATTCTACAAATTATTATCAAATGTCCTTTTTACTTCAAACATTAATTTAATTTATTTTTAACAAGATTCATTGCTATATCGTGTGGCAGACACCATCAAAACACAGTTGTGTAGAGTATGTAGTATGATAGGCAGAGGTTTGAATCTGGTAACATATGTCTGTCAGGTATCTGTGTAAGACAGGAGAGGCTTAGGCAAAGAAAGTATTTATGGCACAGTCAGAGGGACACATTTTTAATGCATCACCCTCCAAGGTATTGTGTTCATCATGGCACACACAGTAGACCTATTTCTGTGGCATCAAAGGTTGATACAAAGCTTTGTAATATCTGTCATGCATGTGTTTGAGTCCGGCAAGATGTACATGTTGAGTATGTCATTGACTGCTCACAGACATTACATTATTTTCAAATAGTAATGCCCTGTATTGCATGACTTCATCCAATTGTTTATGTATTACTGTAATTCTTTTCTTCACATTGTATAGCTTTATAAGACATTAGAATTTACATAACATACTTTACTGTATGGTATTACGCAAGATAATCATACAGTGTGATTGGGTCTGCATTAGGACACTTTTTGAGTGTTTGTCTTGTTTACATGCTGTTATGGCAGTGTTTGCTGTAGTTTGTTGTGTGCATGCCCAGTATAATGTACTCCATATATGAATGGAAACTTCTGAAATGTCATTAGATCTGTGTTGTCATTTGTGTATTTTGAGTGTTGTTATATTATTGTTTAGGATGTACATGAATACACAGCTTGTATATACAACTTGTATTGTGCTCGTCTAAAACATGTTTAAGGTAATATACCCTATTTCATTGGTTGCCAAATAGGTTCATAGGTTCATAGGTTGGTACTAGGCTATTGGCCCTAGGGCCTATACAAGCCTAGCTATAACAATTCCTTGGCTATTTCTTCCCACACTATTTACTTCCCTGGACCCCTGTCTAGCAGGGCAACTGATGTGATCCCCGGGGTGAATTTCCTTTCTCCCATCCAATCATCAAGGTTCCTTTTGAAGAGGGCCAAAGAGGCATTCTGCTTGACATGTATGGGCAGTCAATTCCAGAGTCTGGCGAGTCTCTGGGTCAGGAACCTATCCCTCCAGCATAATTTGTTTATTGTGATGACAAGGTTTAGATACCTGGAGCGTATGGCTCTGAGGGATTGGGATTTCTTTAAGTGTAGCATGTCCAACAGCTCTGGGTTTGACATGGCCTTGTATGTTAAGCAGAGATTGCCTCGGAGTAGACAATATGCAACAGAGTATAGCTGGAGTTTTTAAGGCGGTCAGCATAGGGCATCTGCTTTAGACCTGTGATTCTTTTAGTGAGGTATTTCTGCGGCCTTTCCAGTTGTTGCAGATGTCTTGAGAAGTACATACCAAATGGGGCATTGTATTCTATAATGGGTCTAATGAGGGATGAGTACAGTGGGACAATGATCTCCTCTTTTCTTGATGAAAAGCCCTTAGTGATGAGGTGTGCCACATAGAAGGATTTCCTGACTGTTGTGGCGGTGTTGTTATTGAAGGTGAGACCACTGTGCACCTGTGTCCCTAACTCTCTTATCACACTTTCGGTGTTTAGTGTACTGCCACCTGTGTGTTAATTCATGGGTACATGTTTTTTCCCAAAGGGGATAACTATGCATTTCCTGGCATTGAGCTTGAGCCCATGGCTCTGGCACCAAGCATCTGTTTCTGTAAGGCCCTTTTGTAGACTATCCACATAATTTGGGGATTCAATAATGGCTCCCAGTTTGCAGTCATCTGCGAACTTTGTTAGCCAGAGTCCCTTAGTGTTGGCCTGTACTTCAGAGAAGTAGATGCCACACAAGAGAGGTCCCAGGACTGAACCCTGAGGTACTCCACTTGTCACTTGTCTGGAGCTGAATTTGGAGTCAGCTACTTTTACTGTGTGGGTTCTGTCAGTCAGCCAGTTGACAACCCATCGAGTGATGTAGGGATTAATGCCCAGCTTAGTAAGTTTATGTATGATTCCAGAGTGGGGGATGGTGTCAAAGGCCTTGGCGAGGTCCAGATAGGCTGTGTGGACTGTCTTACCCTCATCCATGGCTCTGGAGACTAATTCAAAGAAGTCAATCAGGTTCAGGAGACAAGATCGGCCCTTCACGAACCCAAGCTGGGTGGGATCCAGTGTTTTAAGGTTGCCAGTGTCTTTGTTTATAAGTTCCATGATGATACGTTCCATGCCCTTGCAGATCAGGTTCGTCAGACTGATGGGGCGGTAGTTCCCCGGATCCAAAGTGGATCCCCCTTGTGGAGTGGGATAACTGTAGCTGTGTGCCACTCAGTGGGCATGAAGCCTGAGGTGAGGGTATGATTAAACATGACCTATAGGTAAGGTGCCAGTTCATTTTATAGTTCTTGTAGTACACAGCCCAGGATGTCAACTGGTCCTGTGGATGCTGTATTCCTAGCCTTGGAGAGTGCATTTTTTACCTGTGTGGCCGTTATTACCAGAATTTGGCAATGTTCCAGTATTGAGATGGGCAATTTAGGGGGTGAGAGGGGGGGTGAAGTTGGCACTGAATCGATCTTCCGGGATATTGGCAATATCCTTGGGATCAGTATATTTAATGCCATTCTGTTGTAGCTCAGAGCAGATCTGAGAATTGCCATTTAGATTCTTGACATAGTTATAGAATGCCTTGTGGTTGTCTTTGGAATCTTTGGCAATTTTATTTTCGTAATTAGCTTTGGAGGATTTTATGAGGGATCTCAGCTTCTTACTGAGGATGGTGAGGGAGTTTTTTGCATTCTGGGATTTTCCTCTTTTCTGCAACAGTTTCTTCCTTTTGTTGTAAAGTTTGTTTATGGCAGGGGACCACCAGACTGGCTTCCTTTTTTTGGAGGATAGCATCTTGGTTCTATTTGGGATGGCACGATTCATGCATGAGTGGATGTGCTCGTACAGTGCCTTAGTGTAGGATTCAGAAGTCAAACTTTCAGTTCCCGTCTGCATGGGTGTCATGAAGTTTACTACTTCTGACTTGAGTAGTATGAAATTGGCTTTGGAGAAGTTTTTTTTATGGAGGTTTCCTTACTGGGGGGTGGGAGTGGGATGTGGATGGTTAAGGGTGATTAGCTTATGGTCAGACCTGACCAACGAGGGGGTTGATCATAGGTGTGGAGCATCGATTTTCCATGTTGGTAATGACCAGGTCTAGGATACTGGAGCCCCTGATGGGACTATGGATTAGTTGATTCAGGGCATTGGAATTTATGAATTCCAAGAACCATTGGGCAAAGGTGTTGGTACACAAGCAGTTTTGTAGTTAATGGCAGGGTAGTTGAAATGACAACAGATGGCAAAACGTCTCTTTCTGATGTGCATGACACAACAGGTGTAGGGCTCATTTCTTCTTGTTTATACATGATTAACTGGAGAATATTGCAATATTGTCAGCTATCACACATACATTCCCTGTATATACATGTATTCAAAAATTACAATCTATGTGAATAGCCCCTAATGTATCTACTGTCCTTGTAAGTGTTATATCAACTTGGCATGATATCATCATTAATATCACTTTTACAACCCTTTGTTATAATGTTGCTTTGTGTCCCTCTCACGCCATTTGTTAACATGTCCATTTTATTTGTGTTCATGGGTCAAGAATTGTGACTACAATTAATTCGTATTACATCAATATGGAAGTAGTAATGTTTAAAATGTTTCTCTGTGACATAATCACATTTGATTGCATTATCTGAGTACATTTTCTCTGTTTACCCTACTGTCCTCTTTAGAAATGGGTGCTAATCTTAATCCTAATGCTGTAAGCCCTTCCTCAACCCTAACCCTACACCTTACCTTCATATTCAGATAAATTTGAGATTAGTGTTATGGGGGGGTTTAGTGTTAATATCGAGAGAGGAAATAGTTTTCCTTTCTTGATATTATTTAATTCGATATTCATTCAATATTTTTTGTTTTTGGTATTGTGTATGTTCATACTTTTTTGTTGTTGTTTTCAATCATACACAACAAAAACTTTATATCTATATATATATATATATATATATATATATATATATATATAAACACATACACACCTTGCTCTCTCTATTCATATATATATATATATATATATATATATCTATATCTATATATATATATATATATCTATATATATATATATATATATATATATATATATATATATATATCTCATAAAAGATATACCACTTTGAGGTTTACACTGGGGGATGATAGTGAATGAGAAAAAACATGCCGAATATAATAACTAGAGTAAAGTCTTTGCAAAACAGTCATCACGCAAAAAGTTATGTTCAGCAGAGTGCAGTACTAATACAAGAACAAATAAATATTACCATAAAAATAGCATAAACAGTTATTTATATGAGGTAAATGTCGATGCTGGAAACAAGAATGCCACATAAACAAGGAGAGAGAAAAGGCAATGACAGAAAATGATGTCTTTGATTTGGAAATGTACTACAAAACCGCATAGCTTTTGCAATAATTTATTCTGCCTTTGTGCAATTTTCTTAGTAATAATAATAACAGAGAATTAGATGAAAGATAGATGAAGTGTCTGACTAATTGTGCCTAAATAGTAGGTTTCCCAGCATTTTTCCAGCAGTGCTATAGGCTGTTTGAAGTGAAACGACTTCCTTTAATGAGTGACACAGCCAGATGAATAAGGACTACACACAGTGCTGACAAGGAGTGATGCATTCCTCTCTTGGGGTGAAAGGGAAGGCCCATAACTCATGAGCTACAAAGTCACAAGCTGATTATGTCGGTGTTATCACGTGCACAGACATATATTTATTGTTATACCACATGCACATGCCCTGGGCTATTAATGTAACTGCAGCCTGATTGTCAGAAGGAGACTTTTTGATAGCAAAATCGAATAACAAAAAGAGGTACATTTCTAACTATTGTGGACATACTAATGGATACATAAATTGATCTGCTTCCACAAAACGTCATTCTAAGCCCCCTTATTATTATGGAAGATTGTTTTTGACTTGACATATTGATTGCTGCTACACATTTTGTTGCTTTTGTAGCACGGAAGAAAACTGTGGACATTTTGTTATAACTACTGAGATCCTTTGATTTTGTCATTTATTTAAATGACAGTACCGTTCTACCATCTGTTATTGTCTAAACAGTCAAAATGCTTACCTGTGCTATCTAATCTGAGCCTTCACCTTTAGGAAGAGGGGAAACGGGGGGGGGGGGTCAGAGGAAGCAATCTTGAATATTTTTGTCTGAATATGTTAAAAACTCTGGTGCAATTTTATATACATGAATAATTGTGTATATTTGCATAATATGCAAACTAATCTGTAATGTCTGTTTCAACTAACATCAGATAAAGATGATGGAACCTGTCTTTATCATCTCAGTACATTGTATCAGGAAAGCAGCAACACTGTCCATCTTACTGCACTGCAACATCAGTAATGGAATTTTAACCAAAGTGCCTTGATTTGGAGCTAGAACCCATAGCCCTTCATATATTCATATATCCAGAATCAGAAGTAACAGCACAACTTAGTGAATCTTTGTCATACAGAAACAGTCTTGTGTGGATGTTTAAGTGCTGTGTCTTTATGTGATAGAATTTCTTGTCACTACACAACTGACTGTATCACAAAACCTTAGAAATGTGGAATTTGGTGTCAGGTGTAAGTTTGTTACTTACTGCTTATTCTTGTAACACCTGCATCATTAGTATGGAGTGACTCATTCACTGCATTCCCAAACACGTATTGTGCATATCTTTCAGGTATGTGATCCCAAATACCTTGCATCTCCACTTCTCAACCGTCCCCGATTTTGCCTCGTATTTTTGCTCTGACCCATGTAAAATGTTTGATTTTCAGGTACGTCACTGAGGATTACAGTCAGTCAAAAATATCTGTCGTTAAAGTTTCATACTTCTTATAAAAGCATGGTGAGGCAAAACCTGTTCTATTAATTTTTAAGTGAATTAGAGTAATATTTAGGGGTTTTGTCTGTCCATTATTTTTTGACTCTGTCTCTGATTCTTGACTAAAGAATATAAGAGCTATGCTTTTATCTTTTTTACTGATTAGTATTGGGTGTGCTGCTGTTACATTGCAGGATAAGATTAACAACTAGCAACACCTCCATAACAAGTGTTACACTTAAAATTTTGTTTAACCACGTCAGTACTGAAACTGTGGCCATGTTTAAACACTCACACAATGCTCTGTTCCTATGTATTAAGTGCATTCTGGAGACTTGTTGTAGTACTATGTCTTACTCTTATGTATGGTTTGCATTATTATTGCATTATTGCATTATTATTATTATGTACATATAATGTCGTGATGTTTGCATCGGATGGGATAATGTGATAGTAGAATGCATTGTTATTTAACTTGATGTGGATGGAGCTTTTCTCCCTGGGTCTCCACTGAAAAATACACCTTGTGTCCAGCTGGACTTTCCTGGTAAATAAAACAATATAAATAAAATAAATAAATCCAACTAGCTGTGGACCATGCCATGAATGCTAGAATAGCATTTTAACATACCTTTACCTCTTGTAACCATACTTGAAACAATCAATTTCCTACACATTAGTACACATTCAAAATATTTAATCTCTACTGCTCCATGCCTTATCTGATTGATACAGTATCTTTAACACTAAATGGCCAGGTGTGGCATTTTTTCAGACTCTTACATGCTTTGTCTGGTTGTACTTCTTCAGGTCTTATAGACATTTATTCATATTGGCAAGAACTGCTTAGGAAAGGCAGTCTCAAAACTACATTAACAGGTATTGGTTTGAAAACAGTTCTTATTAGAGGTGAGAGCTGCCATATTCTTTTAACTGATTTACACTAACTGAACTACACTCCATGCAGCAGTAGGACTCCCTAATATGTATACAAAATTTTACTTATGCCTCCATTTATCACCTCTTTATATTTATTAATTTTGATTTTGTTTACCGTGTTTGTCTGGATGCATTTAGGCAAAAAACTCCTTTCAGTGGAAGCTCTGGGAGAAAAGTTCCAACATATCAGAAACATTTTTAAATAGGCATTCAGTAATATACATGAACAGACATTAAGTAATATACATTTATAGATACACATTTATTTACTAATGAAATTTCATTCATATGAAATAAAGGCAAACTACTACAGTATAAAAGATACTTATGCATTAGAAAATGTTGAACACTAAGCATTTGAAGAGGTGTTTTAGTGGATTTGTCAAATATATAATAGATCGTGTGATTAGCGCTTAGAAAATTAAAAGAAATGGAGGTGAGAAAAGGAACTTGGTGGGGCAGAAAATGTTACTATTGTAGCTAAGAGGTGGTATTTAAAGCAGTTCCAGAGGTAATTAATTTTATGGCTATCATCAAGAAGTATAGCTGTGGGGGTAAGCAGTGTCACTAAATTATATATGTGCCTAGGAGATGCTAAAAAACTCTTCACATATAGGTGAATACAACTTGAGCAGCACAGTATTCTGAATGAAGATAAATGGTTTGAAGGTATGGTAAGCTGAAGGTAACAGTAACATTCATAACCTGTGGATATACAAGAACAGATCCATTGATTTGATTGGTGAACTTTTAGTTGTGTTTGAAATGAGATTGCATTTAGAATGGATTTCGGTTTTAGAGGGATGTGATTCCATAGTTTAGCTATACTATTTCACTATAGTCACCTGCAGTATTAGATGATTTGGTTATAGCGATTAGTGATTTTTCTCTAGACCATAAAATTCGTTTGGGGAGGTTGTATTGTTTTCTGGCTTATCGAGAAGTCTGTGTATTGTAGTTAGCTGAGAGAGAGCTAGGTTATGTGTAAGTTCTAATTAGTTTAATTCTCTGAGGTCTAGGCAGTGGTGTGTTCCACTGGGGTCTACTTCTGTTAATCGAAAGTACACCTTATCGAAACTTAAAAACGCACTTTTGCAAAATGCTCATTATCGAGTAATGGTTGGTGGTTCCGGGATCATGTAGCAGAAGAGGTGCAGTGTTTTTTAGTTTTTAGTTACATTTGTAAGGGGAGTGGAAAGTGTTTAGCAGTTGGGGCTTGTTGATGAAATCTACCCTTTTCCCCACTGTACTGAGATCTCGGAGTTAGTATATGTAAGCAGCGGGGGTGTAGGGGGTGCAGGGGAGCTTGCCCACCTGCAAAAATTTGCTTTTATTGTATATTTTTGATGTTTTGTAATCTGGTGATGTGTGTTGCGAAAGTGCATTTTCTTTAAACTGCACTTTCAGTTAACTGATGTCAGGTTTTTAAGTTTCAGTAAGGTGTACTTTCGATGAACCTCCTACTCCCACAACCTACTCCACCCACCCTTCATATCCTATCCCCCCACTCCCAACCTCCTTTCTTATCACTCAAAAGCACTCTTCCACAACATATCCGCTTCACTAGTTCAACCCAACCCATTCCACTACTTCAAAATAAAATTATTTCCCCCCTCAACTAAGTACTACACACCTAAGTTAATACTTTACTTCCCACAACTACTAAACACCGAATCAAAAATACTACTACCCTTCCTCAACCACCTCTGTTTAGCTGGAGACATGCATCCAAATCCTGGACCAAACACTACCTGTACTGCTAATCTGTCCACCTCAAACTATAAAGCTAACCATAATTACCTCAAATTTTTGCACAAAGTTTAAGAAATAAAGTAACCCAATTCCATGCCTGGTTGAACTACAACCAACCTGACATTGTAGCCATTTCAGAAACATGGCTAAAACCTCACATTAGTGACTCTGAAATCCTTCCTCCTGGATTCCAATCCCTCAGACACGACCACCCAAACAGAAAAGGTGGTGGGGTAGCCTTAATCTACTCTAACCTACTATCCATCACTCCATACCCTAGTCCTATCCCCACATTCAATAATGTAGAACTAGTAACAGGCCTGCTAAAAGTAAATAACCACAAAGCCATTTGTATCATTGCTCTCTACATCCCCCCTGGTAACACCACCACTACTCTGGAGGACATACACCTCTGGACCTCGACCAATATTAAGCAGGAGACCTATATACCTGGAGACGTAAACATTGATTGGAATAAAATCAATAACCCCAATCCCACCATATCCATCAATCTATTTAACTATTCACAAATTACTAACTCCATCACCAGGCCTAATAAAATAACCCCCAGGTACCACACTAGACTGGATCCTAGCTTCTCATCCCAATAAAATCTTAAACTCTGGCATCACACCTGACCCTATAGGAGACCACTTGCCATCATTTATCTACTGAGCTACCCACTCCTCTCTTCACTTACATGAAGTCATCCTCACATGTAACCTCACAAACTTTGACCCAACTACCTTCTCTAACTCCCTGAAACAAACAAATTGGAACCCACTAAAAACCCTTCCACTAGATAATGCCATAGAATTTTTCAACTCCTCCTTCTTAAACATCCTCAACTCCCTAGCACCACCAAGAACAAAAAAGAGTAAAAACCAAATCCGCCCCTTGGCTAACCAAATATACCAAAAAACTTATGCTACAAAGAGACAAATCCTGGAAAACAAACCATCAAAACAAGCAGCCTGAAACTTTTCTTAAATATAAACAACTCCACAACCTTACTAAAAAACAAATCATCAGAGACAAAAAGTCCTACTATATTAAACTCCAATCTAACCAATCTAAAAGCCCAAAACAATTCTGGAACTCTATTAATTCTCTTCTTAACCCAGGTACCAAAAGCAACCCCTGCCCTGACACCAGCAAATCTGACCCTGAAATAGCCTCTCTATTCAACTCCCTTCTTCACTAACTCCATAGTTGAACTGACCAAAACCTTCCCTAACAATAATCCCTCCCCTCAATCCATCCTTGCATCACCACCGCCTACAACACCGTCCACCCCCAACCCTCTGCCTATATTCAACCTTAAACCCATCTCAACATCCTATATAAAAAAATTACTCTCCAAAGTAAAACCTTGCTCCAATGCCCCTGACAATATCCCATTCTCCTTCCTAAAAATAGCCGCAGATGGTATCGCTCTTCCCATTAGCATCCTGATCAATAGATCCATGCTAGAATCTTGTGTTCCCAAACTATGGCACACTGCCTTCATTCTACCTCTCCATAAAGGAGGCAAAAACAATAACATCTCCAACTTCCACCCCATAGCCATCCTCTCCCCAATTTTCAAGCTACTAGAAAAATGCATTCACATTCAGCTCATGCCATTCTTAGCCAATAACCAACTAATCACTCCAACCCAACATGGCTTCCATCCAGGCCATAGTACAACCACTACACTTCTCTCCTTCCTAGAGACAAAAAATATTGCCCAGGACTCTGGAAAAATAGTTTCTACTGTTCTTCTAGATCTGTCCAAGGCATTATATACCATCTCTTAAACCATCTCTCCGACCTTAATCTTTCCCAGAATACCTTATCCTGGTTCTCTAGCTACCTCTCCAATAGATCTCAAGCTGTAAAATGGGGGACAGGCACCTCAACCTTCCTTCCCACCCCCACTGGGGTTCCCTAGGGATCCATACTTGGTCCAATGCTGTTTAACATCTTTATTAACAATATTCAATACCAAAATTGTACAATATGCAGAAGATTTCACATTAATCTGCAGTGCCACCAACCTCCCAGAGCTTTAGACACTGACCCAAGCTGCTTTCTCTACCACTGAAAATTGGATGCTTCAGAATCACCTCTCACTAAATGCCAATAAATACAAAATACTATTATTCTCTCCCTCAAAAGCTTCCCCTCTTGATAAAAACTCATTCCGAATCATTAGCCAAAACAACTCCACTAGAGAGGTTGTTCCCTTTGCCAAACTACTTGGGGTCACTATTGATGAACACCTGAAATTTGACACTCACATCAAGCAAAACATTACGAAAACCCATATAAAACTTGGTATGCTATACAGGAACATCCAATTTCTCTCTCCTTCCACCATACAAATGCTTGCCACTATCTGTCTACTCCCCTCACTAATGTATTGCGCTCCTCTATTAACTAACTTATCTGCCACACTCACTTCAAAATTGGAAGTCTGTTATAATAAGATTTCTAAATTTGTCACCAAAGAAATACTCCTCCCATCACTGTATTGCCCTTAATTTGTTACACTGGCTTGAACTCTCCAACCATCTAGACTATCTTCAGATTACCACAGCCCACAAACTAATCTTTCAACCCTCTAAGTGCCCTGCTCTATGCAACATCCTTCTCCCCTAAAACCCCTCAGAGAACTCTCAGATCTACTCACCAAAACCTAATCTGTGTCTGAAAACCCAATCGCCCTGCTGGTCAACTCCTGCTATCCTTTTCCTTAGCAAAAAAATGGAATTCTATTCCTTCCTCTCTAAGGACCTGTGCAAACTTTGAAAACTTTAAATCTCAGTTACATTCCTACCTTTACTCTAACAGAAAATGCAACTGCATTCTCCCCACCTAGTCCTATAAGTCTCTCTCCACCTCTAAACCTCTCTCCAGCTATGATTACTAGCCTCTCTAGCTATCATCTATAGGCTACCACACATATGTACATATTGTAAATATCAAATTTGTACCATGTACCTAAGAATTTACACCTGCTCTCTAACATGAAATGTAACTGTAAATTGTTCATTAATAATATTGTGTATGTATCTAAAGGTAACATGTATCTAAGAAATTACACCTGCTCTCTAGCATGAAACATAATTGTAAATTGTTCTTCTTTTCTATATTGTATCTGTATCTAAACTTTGTAATATGGAGCTTTTCTCCCCGGACCTCCACTAAAAACAGTCTCTCTGAGCCCAGTGGACATTCCCGGTCATCAAACTGGAAATAAATAAATAGACCCATTCTCCTGTTGTAGTTTATCACTAATTTGGGGTTTGTATTATAACATTGCTCAAGTTTGGAGAGTTGTGAGACTTGAAGGTTAATTATGATTTAGACAGTATAGAGAAGAGATAGCAGAAAGAAAGTAAAGGCCACATGTTGTCTGGCTATGTCAGTGAGGTAGGTTTTTACTCTGCATAAAATGGTCAAATTTCAACTGGCTGTCTGTGATGACACCAGGTAATTCTTTGTGATTTACTTGTTCTGCCATGGTGTTGCTGACAGAGATGATAGTGAATACTGGTGTTTTGGTAAAGATATGATTTGGGGTAAAGAGAAGTAATTTAGTTTTTTTATTTTTTTGGGTGGGGGTTAGTAGTGGTTATGAATCACTTAGCCATATTTCAATCAAAAAGAAGGCTTGTTGTATAAGGTCCTGGAGTTTAGAGAAAGATTTGGCAGAGCAGATTAGGATAATGTAATTGGATTACTGAACTAGGGTAGCATTTTTTGTCGCAGTGTAGAGGTCATTGATGAATACATTGAAAAGTATAGGGCATAGTATAGATCCTCTTGGGACATCAACAATTACAAGTAAGAATATGGAGAAATTATTATTCCATTTCACTTTATCGCAGTAAAGAGTTTGTGAGCCCTAAAGATGACAGTTTATGTAAGAGTTTCTGGTAGGAGACAGTATCAAAAATGTTTGCTAAGTATAGGAAAATGGTGGCTACTAGGCTTCCAGCATTTGTATGGGTGTTGACAGTATTGACATAATTTAGGAGAGCAGGAGCTGTGCTGTGATGAGGACAAAAGCTGTGTTGGATTGAAGACAGAAGCTGGTTATCTATTGGATAGTTGAGAAGTTGTGTATGAATACATTTTTCTAATATTTTTGATAGAGTCAATAAGATAGCAATTGGCCTATAGATTAGAAGATCTGTGTTGATTACACCCTTGTGCAGTAGCTTAATGAATGATTTTTCCATAGCGAGAAGGCTTTATTTTCAGATATGGATTGATTTATCTGAATTGAACCTGGATATGCAGTACACTGAGCTGCTATTTTAAGATATTCACCAGGTAGATTGTCAGGGCCAGTTATATTAAACTTAATTTTTTTAGGTATTTGTGATGGTTATCTTGGGAACTAGTTGGAAGGAGAAAACTTGAAGGGGACATCAAGAGCTTGATTATTCAACTGGTTGGTTATTGACTATACAAGTCTGTATAATTGTAGACTATGGTATCATTTTTCTTCTGTGTGTTTGGTGTTGGCTGTGTAGCTTGTCCTTGATTTAATAGTTTATTGATTGAGACCCAGAACAGGTTTGGATTATTAGTGTGTATATTTTGATTGGCTGAGAAAAAGGCTTTCTTATCTTTGGTGATAAGTTATTTTGGTAGGTTTCTTATGTGTCTATATGCCAGTAAAGTGTGAACTATTTTATTTTTTGTCCAGACCTTTCATACTTTGTCTTCTTGTGTCATGAATTCTTTAGTTGCTAAGGATAGCCATGGAGCAGGGTTGACTTTGACTAACTTTATTCAGAGGGGGACAGAGTGTTTAGAACATCTAGGAAGATTTTATTTAACTCAGAGCAGCATCATCTATGGGGAGAGTCTTTATTGGATTATTAGGATATGTAGTGTATTAATAAAAGTATCTTATTGAAAAGTAGTATGTTTTATTAGCAGACTATAATGATGTGTTTTGGGGGTGTTGATTTGGTACCTTATGGTATAGACCAGTAAGTGGTTACTTAGGCTGTCTGACAGAATTCTATGGGATGAAATTTGGGGTCTATATCATAACATCGAAGTCTTACAACTTCGAATGTTATAATATCAAACCCAGTAGAGCGAAACACCAGAATACCGAACAGTCAGAATAGCAAATTTTTTCCCAGGGAAAAATTTCAGTGTTCCGACAAACATACACACAACACAAGCACACCAAAATAAATAATACACACACACACACACACACACACACACACACACACACACACACACATGCACACACACACACACACACACACACACACACACACACACACACACACACACACACACACACACACACACACACACACACACACACACACACACACACACACACTTCACAAACCCTACACTACACCATACATACACCACTAGCTATCCACTTACCTTAACCTAACCCTAACCCTAAGGTCCGTCACTATCGCACACTCACCTTACCAGCTCCCTAACCCTAGCTCACCTACCCCACCCTAACCCTCACGTCCACACAATTGCATACTTACCTGACCCGTGCCCTAACCCTAACTCACCTAACCCATGCCCAATCGCACACTCACCTTCCTTCGCACACTTACCTTAACCTGGTCCGTAACCTTCACTCCACAGCTGAGGAAATAGTAAAGCTGTAGAAACGGCCCACTGAATACTTTCCCTAGGAAATTAGTCAGTGTTCTGCAGCTTTGTTATTTCCAGCATTCGCTCTACTGGGTTCGATATTATAACATTCAAAGTTGTTAGACTTTGATTTTATAATATAGACCCGAAATTTTATATGAAAAGGATGTTAGGATTCAGTTGAGAGGCTCATTGTTTAATTGTTTGGCTGTGGCTTTGTTATATCCAGTTGGCGTGGTTAGACGTTGGGTGAGCTCATACAGATATATATTATCGGTTGGATTTTCAGACTGTATGGTTAGTCAATATATATAAACATAACACCATATTCTGATTTCATAAGGGATTTTTGAGGAAGCCCATCTGAGAATATTTTCCAGTGTTTTTAGTACTGTTACCTTGGGTATGTTTATACTCATGATTGCAATTGTCTTGTGAGTGTTTACTTTTAGCATGGTTAACAGGATTTCTGAGTTGTAGAAAGTTGTCAGGATGGTACCTCCTATACCGTGCCAACAGATATTGCCAATATACTGGCCGACAGATTCAGTGCCAACTTCACCCCTCCCCCCCCAAGGGACACCAGTAGATTGCCAGGCCCCCAGTATTACTGCTGAACAGGTTAAAACAGCACTGTCCAAGGCAAAGAATACAGCTTCTGTGGGGCCTGACAATATCCCTGGGTGTGTTCTACATGAACTACAGCATGAACTGGCATCTCACCTGTGTGCTCTGTTCAATCACAGCCTCACCTTAGGCTTTGTCCCTACTGAATGGCGCACTGCTACAGTCATCCCTCTCCACAAAGGAGGAGTGACTGCAGACACTGGGAACTATCACCCCATTAGTCTGACGAGTCTGATATGCAAAGCTATGGAATGCATCATAATGGACCTAATAAACAAGGATATAGAGAATCCCCAAACTATGGATCCCACACAGTTTGGTTTTGTGAAGGGTAGATCATGCCTGCTCAACTTGGTCAACTTCTTTGAGTCAGTCACCAGAGCTGTGGATGAAGGCAAGGTGGTTCATACAGTCCTCCTTGATCTGGCCAAGGCCTATGACACCATTCCGCACTCAGAAATCATAGAAAAACTCACTATGCTAGGCATCAACCCCTATATCACTAGGTGGGTTGCAAACTGGCTCACAGGTAGAACCCACAGTGTGAAAGTAGCTGACTCCAAGTCAGACTGCCGACTAGTCGTGAGTAGAGTTCCACAGGGTTCAATCCTGGGTCCTCTCCTGTTAGGTTTCTACTTCTCTGAAGTCCAGACCAACACAAAGGGACTCTGGCTGACAAAGTTCACAGATGATTCAAGTTGGGAGCTATTATTAACTCCCCAAGTGATGTTGACATTCTGCAGAATGGCCTCACTGAGACCGACTGGTGTCAGAACCATGGCCTTAAAATTAATGCCAAAAAATGTGTCGTCATCCCCTTTGGAAAAAAAACAGTTCTCATGATTTACCACATCGATGGTCATCCACTGAACACAGAAGATGTTATAAGAAATCTGGGAACACAGGTTGACAGCAACCTCTCTTTTGACCACCACATTGCCACTGTGGTCAGAAAGTCCTTCTCTGTGGCACATCTCATTACTAAGGGTTTTGCATCCAGGAAGAAAGAGGTAATTGTCTCCCTCTACACTTCCCTCATTAGGCCAATCATTGAATACAATGCCCCATTTGGCATGTACCTCACTAAATGCCTGCAACAACTGGAGAGGCCGCAAAAGTATCTCACAAAGAGGATCCTAGGCCTTAAACATTTGTCATATATGGACAGACTATAAAAACTCTAACTATTCTCTGTCTCATATCACCTACTTAGAGGCGATCTCTGCTTGACTTGCAAAGCCATGTCTGACCCAGCTCTGTTAGAAATGCTACATCTAAAGAAATCCCAATCCCTCCGCACCACACACTCCAGAGACCTCAACCTCATTACCACAATCAACAGAACATGCTGGAGGGACAGGTTCATAACCCAAAGACTGCCCATGCTATGGAATAGACTTCCCATACATGTCAAGCAGAGCACCTCACTGGCCCTTTTCAAGAGAAATCTTGATGAGTGGATGGGAAATAGAAAATTCACCCCAGGGATCACTCCAGTGGCTTTACTTGACAGAGGCACTGGGAACTAAGGTTGGGTGGCATGATGCCAGGGTAATTCTATGGGCTAAGCTTGTAAAGGTTCCAGGGCCATTAGCCTAGTACACACCTATGAAACTATGAGCCTATGTGGGGGAAAGAGAGGTATCTAATGTGTTTTTGTAGAAAATAGTGATGCTGTCAGCTTTTTTCTTGGCTGTGTCTAATCTGATGTTATAGTGTAGTCAGGTTTTTGTAGCAACAAAGATGTCTGGAGATTATATTGCTATCCATGCATGCACTTCGGGGAGTCTGTTATAAATACTTTGTTATGATACACATGAAGGCAATGGTGGTACTGTGGGTGAGGTGTTACTGATAAAGAAGCTGATGGGGACATGCTGGCTGGTGCCTGAATAGGCTGAATTGGGCCTGATGTGACATAAATCCAGGTCCTAACAAACATGTACTAACTATAAGTCAGAAAAGGACATAAGAAATATCTATGTGCTAAACATTGATGGTAGTCCACTGAACACAGAAGGCATTATAAGACATCTGGGAACACAGGTTGACAGCAACTTCTATTTTGATCACCACAATGCCACTGTGGTCAGAAAGTTCTTCTATGTGGCACATCTCATTGCTAAGGGTTTTGCATCCAGGAAGAAAGAGGTCATTGTCTCCCTCTACTCTTCCCTCATTAGGCCAATCATCGAGTACAATGCCCCATTTAGCATGTACCTCACTAGACACCTGCAACAACTGGAGAGACCACAAAAGTACCTCACAGTGAGGATTCTTGGCCTTAAACACTTGTCCTATATGGACAGACTCAAAAAACTCCAACTATTCTCTGTCTCATATCGCCTACTTAGAGGCAATCTCTGTTTGACTTACAAAGCCGTGTCTGACCCAGCTCTATTAAAAATGCTACATCTAAAGAAATCCCAATCCCTCCGCACCACATGCTCCAGAGACCTCAACCTCATTACCACAATCAACAGAATGTACTGGAGGGATAGGTTCATAACCCAGAGACTGCCCATGCTATGGAGTAGACGTCCCATACATGTCAAGCTGAGCACCTTACTGACCCTCTTCAATTGAAATCTTGATGAGTGGATGGGAAATAGAAAATTCACCCTGGGGATAACTCCAGTGGCTCTACTCAACAGAGGCACTGGGAACTAAGGTCGGGTAGCATGATGCCAGGTTAATCCTATGGCTAGGCTTGTAAAGGCCCCAGGGCCATTACCCTAGTACACACCTATGAACCTATGGACCTATAAGATTGAGCTGAAGTATTATGTTTTGTAAATTGACTGAATCACCCAACACTGTCAACATAAAAAAATATAGCACACACTTTTATAGAAAATTTGCTGCTCTTTTTCAATATCATCAACTGTGTAACTCCATTAAAACTTTGACCTTGTTATGGATGGTTTGTTTTTATTTCCATATAGAACTGGAAAGGGATTCACTCCATTATTTACTTTCCATTACATCATCCTCCAAGCAGGTGGTTTGTTCACTGATCGATTATAATCAGTTGCAGGTCATTGGTACTAAATGTTCATTATCTTAGGCCACTTTCTAGATGCACCCTACCCCTTTAACTCCTCTGTCATGAGAAATTTTTGCTTCTTTGTTACCTCATATCTCTTCTTCATAATAATGTCACTTAACTTTCTTAAGTCTGATTGCACAAGGCTGGACCACAGATATTTAAACATGCTAAATATTCTCCATCTTCGTACTTAATGAAATTTGCACATTGTTCAAGTTTGAAAATTTGAAAAAATAGTTGTACTTCAAGAATTTTTCTATCATCTTTTATTTTCTAATTAGAATGCCTTCTGGTTTACTAACTTAAAGGAGACTCTTCACTGTAAAAACTTGCTGACTTCACTTATTCTTCCCAATTCTTCACATCTTTACTTCTTGTCTGCCTCACTTTAGGAGAATAATAGAGTACCCTATGAGTGCTTACTAGGCAGGTAGATGAATTCTACATACCTTGCTCCAACTGAACATAAAATAGTTATCCTGAATTACTTACTGTGTGGATGTGAACTATGAGAGGCACAGTATTTTGGACTTGTATGAATGAGCGTGCGTGCACACACACACACACACACACACACACGTGCGCGCACACCTGCACACACACACACACACACACACACACACACACACACACACACACACACACACACACACACACACACACATGGATGAGCACATGCAGAGACACGTGAAGAAGGCCTAGAAATTATCAACCATAAATAATTTAGACTAAGGTTAGGAGTGCATGAACAAATGGAGCATAATTGAAATGTACATCATAAAGAATTTAAGCGTATACATTTTTAATTTCTCAGACTGTAATAATATGCATCTCTGCACAAGACCTACAGGCTTAGGACAGAGAGGTAGAAACAGGCCCCACAGACAACATAGTGATTAGACTTGCAGAACAGTTGCACAGCTGCAGATCACCAGGACAAACAGCAGTATGCAATATCATTATGCAAAGCATTAGACATGGCCCAGTACTATACCAAACAAGACAAAAACTAATATACATCAGAAATGTGAAGCATCTATACTTACCTGGCTCCTTGCAAATGCAGCTATTGCTCAAAAATCCAGACAATGCTTTGTTCCCACTGAAAGCAAGATATACCTTGCACTCCCTATGAATCCAGTAGCAATGCCAACATACTAAACTATCTGGACAGCACCTCAGATGCAGACATGTGTCCTGTGCACATCATGTAATCCAATAATGGCCATTGATATGTCACACAGAACAGTGCAAGCCCAGGTGAACCTACAAGTGCAAATGCTGCACCACAGCCATGATGTAGGCGGTATAGCAGTTCTTCTCAGAGACCATAATCTGTAGCTGATCCACCATGCACTTCCATTTCCACTGCTTTGGTGATGGTCACAACCCATGTACAGTCTGAGGATTTCTGTATGATCCTGATCCCTTCTAATGACAATCAACCAGTCCGGTTGGGCAACTTTATGGTCATGCAAGAAGGATTGCATTTGCTGGGGTCATCCATCCACAAAGTTCTAAGCCCAAAGCAGGTGTAAACACACATGATTATACACTGCACTCTCCAAAATGAAGGTAGGAACAGAAGATTCATATGGCTTTCATGGGCATGCTGATTGCCACGCATCTGCAGTCATCCCTGGACTTAGACATCCAAGTGAACAGTGGGGAGTATATGTTTGAGATCTTAGCCTTCAGCTGATGGAATAGCATAGAGGATATCACCTCTGGGCAGGAACACTAAGGACAGCAATTCTTTTTCTTCCAGTTGATAGTTGGTATACACAGAATATTTTAGGCACAGGTAAAGCTCCTGTACCTTCCTTCATAGGAGTTGAGCCAAATTAAAACAGACAGTCCCACTACTGAGCCATTGGGGAGACCCACACCTCTCAACTGTCCAGATTTTCATAGAATTTCCAGAATTTTGCCTTATAGTTTTGGTCTGTATCTCATAACATTATGGCTTTCTGGAAAATAATTAAAACTCCTTGAGGATTAAAGTCAGCAAAGAATGACAGACATTTGCGTTTCAGACTTCATAACCTTCAGAAAATCCATGCTAGTGCAAAAACTGTTGTTCTATCAACTTTCTAAATGAGCAAGAGCAATATTTAAACATTGTCTCTGTTTTGGGGCCTTTGTCCCTCCGTTATTTATGGCTGTGTCCAGATTTCTCACTCTAAGAGGATGAGAGGTATGGGGAGACCTGGTTAGTGGTAATGATGAAAATTGTCTCAAAATCTTGCAGGATGAAATTGTAACTGATTCCTTTTTCTGATGCCTGAGTGGCCTCTCAGGATGCTTTTGATTTTCTGAACATCAGTCAGTACAGCTAAGATGTAGATATGCTGTTTGATGTAACTTTGCTCTTGTCATGTGGGATATAAAGCAGCTGGCACACAGCTTTCCTCATGGACAACGTGCCATTTATCATCCATATTTTGATGTTACTAGATCACCAAGACTCTGTTTTTTCATGATGAGGACAACAGTTTTGCGATCCTTGTCCTTTGACATGTAGCATGGTAGTGCTGTGGTATCTTTGAAAGGGAAAGCATCAAATTCTACTCCCTCTAAGATTGGGAAAGTCTTCCTGCTGTAATGTATTTCTTTCATAAGTGCCACCTGATTGGTTGGAGTAAATTATGTTTATTTGGGTGTGCTGTAGTCTTTCTAAAGTACTTCTGGATAATGGCTGCCAATGTGTCATTGCTGACAGTCATCTCACCTTTCCCATGATCTAGATCTATAGCTGTTCTATCTCAGATATATTTGATAGCTAATGATGAGAGTTTGAATGTTCCTCAGCTCCTCTAGATGTTTGTTGTTAAATGAGATGGCCCTCCCCTGTAGCCATTCCTCTTCTTGGTGCACCATCAATGTAGCCATGTAATGTCTCTACACTCCAATATGTAGGCATAGCCCTCTAGCTTCAGTTTAGGTTTATTTCATTGTGTCGTGGTCATAGTATAGTTTTGGCTGAGGACACTTATTGTACACCACTCATAACTGGAGTTCTTCTTCACCATTTTGTTTGTATCTGAGTTCCATTGGTTGTCTCTGTCATGTTTTCTAGGTCTGTTAGCTGATCATTGAGCACTGTGATGCTTGGTGATGTGGACATCATTTAACAGTCCTTGAAAGTATGTACTGAGTAGCTACACATCAGATAGTAGAAGGTATGACCACTGAGCTATTATGTGTCAATGAGTTTGACCTCAGTGTGTTTGTTATACAATACTGTGATTCGCCTCTTGAACATGCCACTGTTAATAGTCTTTCATGGGGTACATTAATACCACACTACCAGAGCTGTAATTGTTGATTGTATTCTACCTCTTTCATTTTTTTTAATAATACTTTTGTCCTGTTTGTCTGCTTGTTCCAGTGCATTTTCATATGCAGAGCTGCTACTTTAACAGGGGTTCCATGGTATCTTGCATTTGTTACATGTCTATCAAGTCAAGCTGAACATACCGATGGCTGTCTCAAGAACATTTGATTCTGGTTTGAAGCTGCCCACTTGCTAACCTACCTTTACTTTCTTGACACTGAATGACGAGTCCGTTGAAGCTGATCCTACTCTTTGGAGCAATAAAGCCCATTTTGACAATGGTAAGCTCAGTTCCTTTGAAAAGAAATAATTTGCTGTCTGCTGACAAAGATACACAGAGCAATGTACCATAATAAAGAACTGCCTTCCCATTCAGGATTTTCTGAAACACATTGCTTTTATTTCCTTTTTACCAAAAACTGCTGACCTTTAGCTCCACGTCTTCTCCCAAGTGATTCTTTTTTCAGTGTAGTGGGAGTTGCTTGGATCTGACTCTTTGCTAAATCCCTTCTCTTCATGAAAGAAAACATTGGAGCTACTGGAGTCTGTGTTACTCACTCTGAAGAAAAGAAAAAAAGGAACCAATACAGGGTCCAAAACTTAGAATCTCACCAAGTGGCACGAACACAATGCAATGCAAACAAATGAAGGCACCAGTTGTTGAAAGATGAAGCAAAATTAAAGCAAAAAATCGATTTATTCAGTCCAAGACTAAGCGCTTTCACCAGTCCACCTGGTTTCATCAGAGTCATACTCTTTACTCTAAAACCTAATCATTATATACATTTCCATATCCTACAACTTAATTACTTAATTGATTAATTAATTGCATACATACTTAGTCATTTATACACCTTTCTCTATTGCATTTAATTTTTATATACAATAAAATTGCAAAACAAGTAACAACTTGTACTACACAACTTAAAAAATATCAATGTTTACTGTGTAAAACTCATAATAATGTTATGTTTAACCATCTCTTTATATCCTGCTTGCTCTATATTTTAATTGGGGTTTTAAAGAGACGTACTCGTTTAAACCTGGAAACTTTGTGGCGTTTAGCCTAATTTGCCATTCCATTTCCATTAGTGCTACTTTGTTATCTATATCACCATTAAAAAAAGGCATTACTCTATCCACAATGAAAAATATGAATTTACTGAAACTATTACAATGTTTACTGTGTACATATAATGCATTATGCTCATCATGTTTCATAATACTTCTTTTGTGTTCACCTACCCTTTCCTTAAGCTTAAGAGTAGTCATGCCTATATAATAAGCCTCGCATGACGTACAGGTTGCAATATATACACAGTTTTTTGTGTTACAATTACACAGACCTGGAGAAGGTATAGTACGTTGAAGAAAAGGTTGGGGTACAAATGAGGACATCATATGGGACCCATTGGGGCCATTTTTCCCAATGCTTAACTCAGTGAGGTTGGTTATTCTACTAGTGGACAGAGGCAGCTCCTAAATGCATTATCTCATGCATGGATCCCCTCAAATTATCTATGGTATGACCCCACTTATACTTATTAGGGGTAATATATAATTATTGACCATGATATGGGTAAGGCCAGTCTATAACCAAATGGGTTATGCTATTCTGAGCACAAAAAGGGAAACTGACTAAGCTTAAAATAGCCTGCAAAGACAGCTATTCTAGTATTTACATACGATCCTATGCAATAGCAATAAAGCATTTTGCAACATGCTGCTTTGCAAGCGACTGCTATTATGTATGTGTCAATAACCACTCCAGTCCCCATGATGAAGCAGTCACTGTAGCTCATTTTCCCTCTAACTAAGCCTGAGAAAGGAATGCTGCCCCTAGCTACTTGACTCTGCTTGCTTCAGACAGCCCTCTAATACAAACATTGTTAAATAAACTCGGGCTACCAATAGCAGAGCTAAATAACTTTTTCCTCCATCATTAGGTCAGCTATCCTGGTCTTTAACTCCATTTATAGGTTTCTAGTCCTGTTACTTCCTCTTGCCCTACAAGAGTGAATAATATCTCGAGAAATGTTTTTCCAATTTCAGCACAATCTCTCATGCGTGCATTCTCATCACTTTTCAGTTTCCATTTCCTTTTCTCTGTCACCCATCATATATCTAATCCTATTATGTTACAGTTATTAAGACTATTAATCTAATTCTTGCTCCCATTACCTTACAACCAGAGCCGGAACATGGTCAAATGGGGCTCTAGGCAGGGTAATGGATCAGGTCCCCCCTGTCAGCCCCCCCCCCCCCGCAGCCATTCCAGTGTCCCATAACTTGGCTGTTTCTCCCTAGTTACCATAAACATACCTGTCAGTGTTCACACTATTTTCTTCTTTACTTCTACAATGATTAGAGATATTTTTATTTCAAATTTTATAGCACAAACACTGATGACATTTGCTAAACAAACAGTAAAGTCTCACAAACAGAATTAACATGAACAGCAAGCTTCACTGCCCTTGAAACTCACATTCTTTAAAACAGCATTGAAACCCACATTCAAAGAAAATGCATCTGGTTGATTAAGCTTACCTTTGGACTGTTTTCAAACCATAGTCCCCTTGCATACAGTTTTTGGACCATTCATTCATGCATGTTTTCTTTGATACTCCATCTTGATTGTATTAAATTATATTCCTTGCATAACATAGCACCACTTGTTAGAGTCTGTTTTAAATTTGTAGGTTTGAACATTTTTCCAGAAAGCAAGGAAACAAAACGTATGAACCAATAATGACAAATCTACCCATCACAAAACATTTCAACCACCAAAGGCCACTCAAACTTTGGTCATTGCCATCCACTAATATCAGTCAATATACACAATCTCTACAGAATTAAAAGTCATCTGAATAATTCCACATTAAAGAAATGTATAGCTAATAAAGAGGTTGCTGCTGGCAAATAACTTTGCATTTCAGTGTTTCATATTGAAATTCAGTGCCTTCTGCCCTTGAAAAATTAACTGCTTATGTTACATTTTAAAAAATGGTAAGCTGATAATATTGCAATAGGGAATGTCTGTCAAATGTTCAACAGGCTCACAGTTACTAGGCACTTCATCCAAAGGAGGACACACTCAGGAGTGCAACACCCCCATCCCACTTTAAAGGGGCACTGCAATATCAGCACTCCATCTACATGGTGTGGGAGCAGATCCCACATTCATAGATAAAACAGTGCTAAAAATGTATAGGATATAGCCTATATCGATCAATTACATCACAGTGACCAAGAAACAGTGGCAGACCATTTTGCAATTAAGCCTTGATAAAGGACAAATTATTATTCCAGGGTTACAAATTCAAAGGGGGATATTCTAGGGGTGACTCCTTGTCACTGCTGCTATTCTGCCTGCACCTTAACCCATTAAGCTGTCTACTTAACAGCTTAGGCCATGGCTATAATTTGTCTCATAGAAACAACAAAGTGTAAAGACTTCTCATCTTCTCTTTGTTGATGATGTAAAACTGTATAGCTCATCAGATGAGGAACTGAAAGCACAACTGCAAGTAGTCAAATTTTTTTCAGATGATATAAGAATGCCATTTGGTCTTGATAAATGTGCAAAAGCAACCTTTAAAGGAGGAAAGCTGCAGCACCAAGAAAACATCATTTTGGGACAAGAATATAATATAAAAGAAGTTGAGCATGAGGGAGTGTATAAATATTTGGGAACTGATGAAGGATCAGCAATAAAATATAAACAAATGTGAATAAAACTCAGTAAGGAATATTTTAGGAGACTTACATTAATTCTGAAAACAGCATTGACATCTAGGAACGAAATTCAAGCTATAAACCAATTTGCTCTTCCTGTCCTAACTTACAGTTTTGGAGTGATTGACTGACCCAAAAGGTGTTGGATAGCTTAGATAGGAAAACAAGAAGGATGAGTCATGCTCATCAAATGATTTATAAAAATCAGTGCATACCAAGATTATACAATCTCCGTTCCGAAGGAGGTATGGGCCTCCTTGAAATTGATTACATGTATAGATCTGCAATCGTGGGACTGCACACATATCTGCTCGCCTCACAAGACCCAAATGTAGTGAAAGTTTTGAAACATGAGAAGAATAAATCTAAAATGACTTCTCTGCTTAGTCTAGCAGAAGCATATTGGTGTCAAGTGGGAACGGAAATCAAACCAGTAGTTGATAAAAATCAGTCAGCAACTGAATGCGCTAAAAAGCAAAAGAACGAATGTAAAGTGAAGGATCAGATGAGAAGGCAAGAAATGTGGAAAATGCATAAATATAGTTGCAAGTATAGAAAACTCCTGGAAGAACCCCATGTTTCTCAGGATAAAACACAGGAATGGTTAAGGAGAGGCAAATTCAAACTAAAAGATGAAAGGTTAATACTGTCAGCCCAATATAGTGGGCTATGTACACATTAGTTTACAAAGTCCATTGAATATATGGGAGAAATAGACAAATGTAGGTTTTGTAAAACAGAATTGGAAACAGTTGCACACCTCGTTGCTGGTTTTGACATACTAATGGCTGAAGGACTGTATACTGAAAGGCATAATAATGGTGCAAGACTGTTGCACTGGGGATTAGGCAAACATTTTAATACTGAAGTGGCTGAAAAACACTGGAAACATGAGACACAAAGCATCTTAGAAAGCGAAGAAGTCTAGATCACATGGGATCACCATTACCAACAGTTCAAAAGATAGATGCAAGAAAACCAGATATAGTGGTCCTTGAAAAGAAGACAAAAGTAGCATTGATCATTGAAATTGCTACACCCAGTGACTACAGTGTCTTGCATACAGAGAGACACAAACTCATAAAATATCAGGATTTGCAGGCAGAAACGAGAGCAATGTGGAAGAAAGATACCCAGACAGTTCCAATGGTAGTAGGAGCAACAGATCTTATAAAAAAGAATCTACAATCTTATTTAGATATGTTATTAATACATGTTACTCCATACAAATTTCAGAAGGAGTCATTACTGGGCACATTGTGGGTGCTGCGAAGAGCACTTCTGGCTGACATCAAAGATTGAAACAATACTAATTACATGAACCTTAATCGTACTTTGACTTAGGAATGGGTTCCATTTTCATCATGGTATTAGACATCCAAAAGACTTGGAGAAATAAAAAAAAATGTGGTAGTAGAACCCAAAGCCTTCTGCACCAAAGACAAGTATGCTACCTGTTGTGCTAATAACACTATTACATTTTATAACACAAACACTGATTATGGCCATTTGCTAAACAAAACAGTAACACACTGAAAACAGATGTAGCATGAGCAACAGTAAACTTCTCTTCCTTTAAAATACAACATTCCTTAAAATGCACAGAAACTCAGCATTCTTTGAAAATGCAGTGAAACTCAGCATTCCATGAAAAGACACAAAAAATTAACATGCTTTGAAAATGCATAGAAAAGCAACAATTTTTAAAAAGGCACAGAAACTCAACAGTCCTTGAAAATGCACTAAAACTCATCAGTTCTTGAAATGCATCTACTGATGACTGTTTAGCAGTTGGTATAGAGGATTCAGGTTCTAGGGTCCTGTATTCAAGGTAGATTGTTTCAGCCTGAATGAGTTAACCAACTTGCCACCCCTAACTGAGACATTTTACACACAGATACACACACCTCTGTGATAACCTGTTCTCTGTGTTCATCTGTAAAAGCAATTCTTCCATAATCCATGCTTGCTCAATTTATCACTTAAAAAACATATGCTCCATTCTAATGTTTAAATGTGCATGCACAACATACATATAGACACTACTAAGGATGGACTCTGCATACTTCCTTAAAGAAGAATTGTACATTTTGTGGTAACCCATGGCCATTGCCCCCCCCCAAGCTAGAGGGCCCTAGGCAACTGCCTAGGTTGCCTAGTGCTGGATCCAGATCTGCTCATAGCCCTTAGTTCCCCTGTCCTCTCCTCTTATTTCTCTCTGTCTCTGCTCTTTGTGCTTCCAGTGTTACTCTTCTGTGAACTAAGGAACTTTCTCCTTCCCCTCTCCCCTATAAATAGGCTTTGTTTCTACTTCTTTTTCTGCATTTTTTCACTTCTTGCAATTATACATTAACAAGGCAACTTTATGCAGCTATTTATATTACAATATATAGCCTTACTCTCTTTACTCTGTTATCCTACAGTTCCTACCTTTTGCTCTTCTCCTGTTCAGCACTTTTTCATCTGAAGCTACTTAATGTAAACCCGTCTATACTGCAGATTTATTCTGTACAGATAGCCACCTATCCACTTCATCATGTTACCTGCTGTTACAGGTAATCCATCATGTTAGTCTGGTATCACTTATTTTGTTAATTAAACAGTGATGTTTTGCATAAGGATCATTGCTGTAGTGTTACTCATTGTTCCTAGAAATTAGCCACAGGCAATGAGCTGACCTTTTTGTTTGACTTTCAGAGCTATGTGGAGACATCAGTGTGGAGCTGGTCTTGCTCTCCATGCTGACAGCATCACTCTGATACTGGGTGGATAAGGCAGGTGCCATTTTCAGGGCAGGTGCCATAAGGACTGATTGGTTGCCATTCAATTATATCCATCCAGTTGACTTTTACATGACAGTGGCAATTACCTATTTGTAAAAGATTGTTTTCTTACTCTTTGACCATAAAGTTTATGGCTTTTGAAAAATATGTTATCTTGCCTATTTAGATATTTGAGGACATTACTTGAAGGCTGATAACACTCATAGAAAAAAAATCACCAAAAATGTGCCCATGGGTAACACATTCCCCCAAAGGATTACTAAATTCACAGACCCAACCCACTGGCATAGAAGAGTGGAACCCTATCCTCAACGCATCCCATATACAATAACTGGCACAGGCACTGGAGGGGATCAGAGATGAGTAGATGGGCTTGACCGATGCCATCTTGTCCATCCTGGGATAGTATGACGTCACTAAGCCTTGTGGAAAAAGCCAAGAAGGCACACACTATTATAGTGATGATTGCACCACTAAGTCAGGGAGGTAGGCATATGTGTGTAATTAAGCATACTTCTCCTTTAAGGTGTAGACCATTGCAGACACTGCTGTCTGCCTGTGAGGTAAGGACTAGGTTAGGGAAAGGCCTGCTACAGGACCAGCATTTGGCCACTCTCATATTTGAGTATCACATTCCACGGGAATAGATGGGTTAATAAGTGCCCCCAGACAAGAATAAATGGGTTGTAGGCCTTTTAACCAGTCTGGGGATTCTCCTGTCTGAATAGATAACACTAGGACAGAGGAATGGAAGCCACTGGCAATTTCCATAGAGGGAGTAATAGATTAGATAGATAGATAGATAGATAGATAGATAGATAGATAGATAGATAGATAGATAGATAGATAAAAAGGATCACTAGCTTCAGTACCACTTTTATTTATGATAAACTGTTAGGTTTATACCTGTTAGCACTTTCCAACATTCCAACCCTATTTCAGCATTTCTGAAATCCAAGAAATTTCTTAGGACATAAAAAGGTTTATTTTTTTACTATGTAACATTTACAGCTCTCACTGCAGAGTATCTACCCACTAACAAACCCAAAAAGCAACTAACTGGAAAAACACATCATAAAATGAGAAAAACCTAAGAAACTGTAGCTTAAAGAGTTCACAGGCAGTATGTATGATGTCCTAGTGATCCTGTTAATTCTAAGTGTCCCAGGGAAACTGGCCCCAGTGAGGTGTAACTTAGCTCAAGCACTGTTGCTTTTCAGTCCATCCTCATCACCTGTATTAACCACACCAGAGGAAGGGAACATAAGAATTCAGAAAAGCCAAGCCTTTATATTTCTGCATTACTGCACCACAGTCAAATTCCACTTACCTGGCATCAACAAGGTGCAAACATCAGGTGGAAATCTCTTTTGAATGGTCTTTATTCTCAGAAATGTCACCCAAAAATAGGGGGGGGGGATCCCCTTTCCATTCATCTGTTTTCTCGAGTGCAGTTGCTGAAAGGTCCACTAATTTTCTTCTTGCAGGGACAAACATCTGATTCAGGGACATTAACCTCAGTAACATCTGCCTTGCATCCTATTTATTTTGGGATACATACATATATATATATATATATATATATATATATATATATATATATATGTGTGTGTGTGTGTGTGTGTGTGTGTGTGTGTGTGTGTGTGTGTGTGTGTGTGTGTGTGTAGTGTGTGTGTGTGTGTGTGCATATACATATATATATATATATATATATATATATATATATATATATATATATATATGGTTTACTATCATAATCAGGAATTGCAGAATATTTTTGATTAAGTGACTGACTATGTATCAGTTTTAGGAAGTTTGTATACAACAAACTTCGAATGAGGTAAACATGGAGATCAACATTGTAACTCCCTAACTTCTGGTTACAAATGTCTGTGTTTCCTTTTAGTTTTTGCAGGGGAGCAAGCTCCCTGCACCCCACATGTGGGAGCTGTGCCCCACACATGCCCTGAATATTATATATACCAACTCCAAGATTGCACTACAGTGAAGAAAATGATAAATTTCCCGATCTGCACTGTACCGGGATCGCCATTCAGAAAGTCAACTTCATATTAGAGAATTTATACTCACATTCACTAATATAAATTCGACCACTTTCAGTTCAATATTACAAGATGTTGAAAACAAGCATTCAGTGTAACACTATAAGAAGATGTGCAATTCCTGATTTTGATAGTAAACCTATATATATATATATATATATATATATATATTATAGAGAGAGAGAGCTATACATCCTTAGTAGTAGGTATAATGGGCATTAACTGTTGGATACAAATGCTGCAGTAACAAGGAGGCATTGTCAAGCAAATGACTTGAAAGACTAACCCTGAAGGACAGCTATGACAATAATAAAGGGCAACATCAAATATGGCTATGCCGTCACTTATGCTTGTATGATGGGAGCAGCTATAACCAACATTATATGGAGACTTGCCTGGTTAAGGAATGTATCTTTATTGAAATATATCAAGTGGAAAAAAATTAAATGTCTTGTATAAATACTGGCTGCTTGAGTCCCCTTCCAAGCTAAAACGGATGAAATAGGAAAACTATTCAGTCTGTCAGGCATCTGTTTCAGCCACTTGTTTATATATATAGTAGGCATTACCCTATCACGCATTGGCTATGTTTTTTGTAAACAGTCCAGAGTAGAGCATTCAAGCAGAAAAGGGCTTTTGAGAAAAAAAAAACAATACAGAAGCAGTAGGTGCAGAGGGAAGAGGAAGACGAAATATATCCTCACCTGGTCAGGAAAGCACTTTTTTTTCATCCCTTCATCTTCACCCTCTCTTTCTTAACCTGCTTCTTTCATTCTGCGAAAGAGATTATTACATTTGAAAAACAACTGCTTAAACCTGACCATAAGCCTCTGGTAATGGAAATCATTGTCTCATGGTACAAACAGAAGAAGTAGTGGGAGGATAGTGTAATGGTTAAGGTGTTTACCTGGCAAACCCAAGATGCGGGGTTTGATTCTCACGTGGGGTAATTGGCTAGGCTTAAAATCACCCACAAGGGCAAGTAGCCTAGTACTAACCTATAAACCTATAACCTATAAACCTATATATAAAATAATTGTTTCTTCTACAAGGAGTGCCTACATTTCCCTAGACCAGGTCAAATTAGTCTTACACATTCTGCAGTAGTTTTTACATTCCAAACCATAGAACGAGTCCCCTTAGCACAGCAAGGGAGTGGTTGCTATTCAAAACTCTTCTTGGTCCTTAAAATAGAGACCATAAGTCTCCCTAGGATAAACACAGGCAGTATAGGATAAGCAGTATAGGATTGAAGTATATACAACTTTTGCATCAATAGTAATTAAAAAAGTCAATATACCTTTAAGTCAATTAAAAGAATTAGCTCTTCTAGTGGGAATAAAAGAGAAACATTTATTTAACACACCAGTATTGTGTTCTGTAAGTTCAAATGTATTGAAATTAAAAACATGGTATCGAGAAACAAAGTCCATCGTTCCCTGTCCCTGCACTAATCTCTATTTTTGCCCCTCAGTCTGGAATTGGCTTTTTGATTTAATCTGTTTAAAGTGTTCTGAAAAGAACCCATCAAAGGATTGGACTGGAAATCCAAGTGATTGTACTGATGTGGCATTACTTCAAAACCCACTCTGTTGAAGAGAAATTTTTGCAATCCTTTCTGACCTATGCAGAAATTAAGGAAAATCTTCTTCCTTGAAGAGTTGTGTTGCTATAACAGGGGTTCCTGTAGTACTAGAAAACCTAATTTCAGTATTCTGTATTTGGAATGGGGGTGGGAAGTGAATGTTATTTTAAAATATGAAAAGATGTGTAAAGCATTTACCAAGTGTTATATGTGTATAACAGAGACGCAGTTACGTACATAGGAAAGACCAAAACTTTTTTTGTGGTGATTTCAATCGTCTGATAAATGAATGTACAAAATAAGATGCAATAAATGTGGGGCAAAGGTCATATTATGAATAAGTGTAAAAAAAGGAATGTAGAATATGTAAACGTGTAGGGGATTTTGGTTCAATTGTAAACAGAATAAGCAAGCAATATAATGTTGAGCAGGATGATTGTATAAAGTATTGTAATGTCTGAAAGTAATAAGGAAGTGGGGGGAAAGTTGTTAATGAAAAAGAGGATGAAGTAATACAAAATGACTTAGATAAGATAAAAATGTTATATTTCAGGAGGATGAAGGTAATTGTACTGAGAGTATTGAGAATGAAGAAATTGAAAGTGATGAGTCATATGTTTGTGAAGAGGGTGAAGGGAGTTTAAAGGATGTCATGAAAAGAAAACTGATAGGTGCTAAGGTAAGAGTGAGGAAAGGAAGATTTAAAACACATCACCAAAGATTCAAAAGAAAGGTAAGGAGTCATTTCAGATGTGTTTCAGGTAAGGGAAATGGTGAAAAATCTGATTCTGAGGATCAAGGAATAGTTGTACATAAACTCGGAAAAATATTAAGTTGAGAAAAGAATAAAAACAAGAAAACAAAAATTTTAAATGCTTCTATTAAAGTTGAAAAGAAGAAAATGTAATAATTTTAGAGTGCTTTCAGTAAATGTGAATAATACTATTGATATTGTAAAAAGGATAAGGATGCTGGAATGGTGTGCTAAATGTGCCATAGATATTATTCTTATTGAAGATGCAAAATTCATGACGAATTGAAAAAGATAGCAAACAATAACAATTGTGGAGTGGAAAAATAATATGGAGTTTAGGAAGTGAATGTTGTTCTGGAGTAGCTACATTGTGTAAAAACAGTAAACATATTAGATGTAACATTGGTAAGGATGCGAAGGTTAACTGTTGTGGATGTTAGGTGGAGAGAATATGTTTTACAGAATTATAGCATTTTATGCATATTCAAATGGTAAGGAAAGACTAAAGACACCAAAACCATATAAAAAGCAAACAGGACACCAGAACTGAAGCTAAAAAACACTTGTATGTATTATTTAATGAATGCTTTTGTCCCAAGTGTACAAGTCTTCATCAGATAAATAGTACATACAAGTGGTTTTTAGCCTCAGTTCCAGTGTCTTCTTTGTTTTTTTTATATGGCAAGGAAAGAGAGAGTCTGTTTTATCAAACATACTATGTGGTAGTTATCATGAAAATTATTATTGTGGTGGAGCTTAGTTGTGATTTAAGGGGAAATGTAAAAAAGGGAAACATTAAAAACACAAGAAGAGATAAATGTGTTAGGTTAGCTGTGTGGAATAAAAGTCAGTGGATTTTAGAAGAGGGCCAATTGGATCCAAAATTAATTATTTTCTAGTATCAGAAGGTTTTGTTGTAGCACATGATGATACAGTTGAGAGAGTTTTTTGGATCATTTAGCAATATGGATGGAGGTGAAGGAAGAACAAGAGTATATTAACATAGGAAAGGGAATAAAAAATGAGAAATAGGAAAATTATGGTGAGTGGGAAGCACTGCAGTTATAGAGAGATAAAATCACAAAGGACTTTTATAAATTTGTCTGAGAGTAGATTGAATTAAAAAAGAAGTATAAAAAGTTTTTTTTCAATGGCAGGATAATGTAAGAAAAGAAGAGAAGGTGAATTATAGAAAGATGTATAGAAATATACTGGAGACCTTAAAGATGAATACAAGGCAGTATTATGAGACAAGAAAGGAAATATATAAAGAAATCAATAAAAATAAAGACATTACTGTTTAAGAATATATTATTCACAAGGGAGATGAGAGAACGTGTCTGCATATTTGAGTAAAATAATAAAGGAGTATATTAGTGTAATGGGGAAATATAACATGCAAAAGAAAAAAGTAAAAAGAATAAAAGAACAAATTATGAGTATTGTAGTAGAGCATATAGAAAATATGTGTAAAAGTAAAAAGAAAGAAAATAAGAGAGAATGGAAAGTAAAACAATTTCAAAAACGAGTTAAGGAAGACATTGAAAAATAAATAACTATGATAAAGTACTTAGGAAAGTAAATGTTGAATCAGTATCCTCTTCAGATGGCATAGGGTATGGAATGTGGAGGCAATTAAGGGATTAATAAACACAATGTTTTGTAAATGTATTGATTGAATGGTTGAAAGAAGGGGTTGTTTTGAAGAGTTATTTAGTGGGATATAAAAATGTATACAGAAAGATGAAAAGAATCAGAGCCCTATCACATTATAATACAGATTATTAAAGAGGAAAGCATATATGGTATAAAAGGGAAGGGATGCCACAGATTATTATTGGTCTTTAGAGAAATTGTGGATGATATTATAAGTGAAAGGGTAAAGGTGAAACCTATGCTAGGTGATGTTATTAAGGCATACAATGCAGCAGGACATGATGCTGTGTGGGACATGATGAAAAAAGAATGTAATAGATGATAGAATTAGGGGAGTGTGCATGTCAGCATATCAAAATAATGGAGTGATTTATTGGTGAAAATGTGGCTGAGTAAAGAAATATATATGGATTGTGGTATAAGACAAAGATATCCCATGAGTGGGGTATCATTTACATTAATAATGAATGTGATAGTGAGTGAAGAGGCTTACAAAATGAAAGATGCTAGATATGTAATGCAAAAGGAAATGGTGATTCCAGTAGTTTTGTAGTAGTTGTGGTTACTAAGAATAAAATATGGATGATGGAAGTTTTTTTTTTTGTCTGATGAGTGTTTAAAGGAAATGGGAATGATTTTGAATAAAGATAAAAGCAAGAGTTTGGGTGATGTGAAAATTTGAGGGTTGTATTTTTCAGTGAATGAAGTATCTTTATTAAGGATAAAATATGTGGAAAATGATGTAGCTATGAGGCAATGGGAGGGTTTGATGAAAGAAATGAAAAAAATATATATGTGTCATTTGGAGGAGGTATAGATTAGTGTTCAAGAAAATGTTTATCTAGTGAATTTTATTTTAATGAGGAAAATATAGTATATGTCAAATATTTGTATGATCCCAGAAAAAAATGAAAAATAAATTGCGTAATTGGTGTTTTCTTTCACATTGGGTTCAAGTTTAAACTCAATGAAAAGAGGCGTGCTGCATATGAATGAAGATGAAGGGTGACTGGGGTTATTAAATCCAGTTATTTATTCTGCTGCTTTAAACTAGTATAGAGTATTAAAGTGGGTAAATGAAAACATGAGAAATTAATAGTGTAAATGTTAAAATGTAAGTACCAAAAAATTGGGAGATAATGAGAATAAGAAAAAAGGCATAAAGGTTATATAAATGAAGAAATGAAAAACTATCAAGAAAAATACTAACATGGAAAACGAAAACTGATGAAATTGATAAGAATAGAAGGATGTGGCATTACAATGTGATGAAGCAATATTAATTTGCAAATCCACTGAAAATTTTACCAGAAGAAGTAGTAAAAGCCATTCAACTAAGGAAAAAGTGGTGTACCAAAATTGTATAGTGTCTGGATTTCCTACGGAGACTGGTAATAAATAAGTTACCGGTAACAAGCAGTATGCCATATAAAAAGAAAGTTGGAAGAGTATGTTTAGTTTGTGGGGATGAAGAGATAAAAGAGCTTTTTTTAAATGTAAAAGAGTGGTCAAACTTTGAAAAAAGGTGTGTGAAGAAACATATTTTGAGAATATTAATGGCATGACAATGTAGATATGAATATGATTATGTATAGGTATTAAAAAAACAAGAACAAAGAATATGTGAGAAGGGTAGATAAGAATTTATTTTATATTATATGGGTTACTTGGAATGAAGGACTGAATTAAATTTTGTTTAATGGGAAAAGGATTTTGGTTGTTATCTTGTGACAAATTAACTTATGGTTGTGGAAGAAGGCATGGGAGTCAATTAGGGAATAATAATGATGATGGTATATAGGAATGTGTAGATATGTATATATAAATATGCATATTTTGTAAATATGTAAATAAGGATTTATTGACTAAAGGACCCCACACATTTTAACCCATTCACTCCAATGGAGTTCAGGAAGCTTGCATTGTAACTTCCAATTGACGGAGCCTCAGTTTTTTCACAGAATCAAATTATGTCCTCACATATCCAACACATGTTCATATCTCTAGAACCATAGAGATTATGAAAGAAGTCTAATTGCCAAACTCTTCAGCACAAACTATTTTTATAGTGGTAGTAGTCTTTAAGTTCTATGCCTTAAACTGAATTTTATAATTCATAGTAAACATATTAACTATTACATTTGTTACATTTTGTAAAAAAAAGTGCAATATCTCACCAACCATTCAAGTTACACACATACTGTTAGCAGAGAGCTTTCATGTGAGGCTAAGAATTTCTATCTGTGTTACTTGGTTCTCAAGATATTTAGAAACGTGAAAATTATGCTTATATAAATTAATATCATAAAAACAACAGTTAATATCTGTTTTGCTGCACTAGACAGATATCATATATTAATGCAGTTGAGTTTGCTATTATGTAAGTTTTAAGATGAAATTTTTTAAAACCTTGTACATAGCATGGTTTTATAGTTATTGATGCAAATATGAACAAGCAATATTTGATACCTAAAGGCATCAGGAGGAGTTAACTGCAGATGCTCCTGGAGGCATTACTCGGATGTAATGAGTTAATAGGTGCTGTCAGATCTTGAGCTACCACAAGGTCAATCAGATAGGACCGCAATTTAACATCTCTCTGAAGGATGACACACTTAGGAGTGCAGCCCCCTTCTAATGCTGCACTGCAATACCAGCAATCCAATCACCTAGAGTTGAAATAGAACCCAAGCCTTCTGGTCTTCATCCCCAAAGCTGAGTGTGTTCCCCACTGAGCCATTGACACTGCTTAATTATATATGTAATTATTTAAAAATAAAATCTATTTAAACCATCTTTTTGTATGGCTGTAACAAGCAATTCATGTCTTTGGACATTGTTAGCTTTTAGTCACAGAAGAAGTTATTTGTCCTCATACGTTTTTTTCTCCTGAAAGCCTAACACCCATGGAAGATTGATGGTAATGTATAACTATGCCTGTGCAGAGTGTAGAAAGCTAATGGTTTTCAAAGACTGACAAAGTAGCGGAAGACTGGGAACTTGATTTCTTTCCAAAGCTTTTTAATAAAATATTTTATCATTGGGCTACACCTGGTGAACTGCAGTTAAAAGTGAGTACTATTGTTAATAGTATGATTAACTGCTGATCCTGAGCAGCATCCTGCCCTCACCAAGAATGATACCTCAGTATAAAGAAAAAATTATCAATTTCAACAATTGGCTAAGCTTCTGGTGTCATTCAAAGGGGATCCAGTGTCTGTCAGCCTGGGATGACATGCTCAACAAGCCATGTTGCTTCGCAAGATACGGCTTGCACCTGTCACCTCTAGGCTTTCGAACACTGGCCAAGGCTCTTGCTGCCCCCATAGTGCCTTTTTTAGGCAAGGCTCAAAAGTCAAACCCACCTCTGTAAACAGCACTATTAACAAAAAACTGAGGGATATGCTACTCAACGCCAGGAGTTTAAATCTCAAAATGCACACGCTTGAAGCACTCCTCAGTATGGAGAATGTCGACATCTGTGCAGTAACTGAAACCTGGTTCAAGGCTCTAGAGAGCACCCCAGCAGTACCAGGCTACAACTCATACCACATGTTTCGGCCACAGAACATGGACCGAAACACAAATGGAGGGGGTGTATCCATATTCATCAAGGATACCTACACCTCCAGGTTAGTGGCGCAGCATGATACCTCTGAGATCATCCATGTGCAACTAACATCGGGTAAATCTGCAATGCAAATTGTGACCTGCTGCAGATCACCCTCCATGACTCAGGACCACCACTCCACCTTTCTGGAGACACTGGAAAACATGAAGGCCCTACCAAACACCCTGATATTGGGTGATTTCAATTACCCTGCCATTCACTGGGAAAACTACTCGAGTTCAAATTCCCAGGCCCAGAGCTTCCTGGAATTCATCAACTCAAATGCCCTGGATCAGCTGGTAAACTCCCCTACCAGAGGTGAAAACATATTGGACCTGGTCATTACCAACATGAGCAACAGGTGTTCCACACCGGAGGTCAACCCATCACTGGTTAGATCAGGCCATAAACTAATCACTCTGGATGTCCACACCCCACCACCACCCCCAACTAAGGAAACCACAGTAAAAACACTTTTCTAAAGTAAACTTCACCTTACTTAAGACAGAGGTGGTAAGTTTCACAGCCCCCACACTAAAGGATAATGCTGCCCAAGATGCATAAACCTTTACAAATGTACTCTATGAGCACCTACAAGGATGCATGGATCGTGCCATCCCTAGCAAAACCAAGACTCAATCCTCTAAGAGAAGGAAACCAATTTGGTGGACCCCTGCAATAAACGGGCTATACAATAGAAGGAGGAAACTAGTTCAGAAAAAAAGCAAATCCCAAGGAGGAAAGACATCCCTGAGCAGTATCAGTAAGAAACTGAGGTCCCTCATGAAATCATCCAAGGCTAACTTTGAAAGAAAAATAGCCAAGGATTAAAAAGATAACCACAAAGCCTTCTTTAGCTATGTTAAGAATCTAAGTGGCAACTCGCAGATATGCACTGAACTAGTGCAAAATAGCAGAAAATATACTGAACCTACTGATATTGCCAACATCCTGGCAGATAGATTAATTGCAAACTTTACCCCGCCCTCACCTCTAAAAGGGCCCACAACAATACCGGGAAAGTGTAGCGTCCCAAAAATCACAGATGCACAGGTGAAAACAGCCCTTTCAAAAGCCAAAAACACAACATCAATGAGACCAGATGGTGCCCTAGGCTGCAACTTGCATGAACCACAGAACGAACTAACCCCCCACCTAAACACACTGTTCAACCTCAGCCTCTCCACAGGCTATGTGCCCATAGAATGGCGCACAGCAGCAGTTATTCCTCTCCACAAAGGAGGGGCCAAAACTGACCCTGGTAACTATAGCCCCATAAGCCTGACTAGCCTGGTCTGCAAGGCTACGGAGTGCATCATCATGGAACTCATTAACAAAGACATTGGGAACCTCCAAACACTTGATCTGACCCAGTTCAGCTTTGCTAAGGGCAGATCATACCTACTAAACCTGGTTGACTTCTTCGAGACAGTCACCAAGGCCATAGATGAGGGAAAGGTGGTTCACACAGCCTACCTTGACCTTGCCAAGGAGGCTTTCAACACCATTCCCCACTCGGGTATTATAGAAAAACTCACCAGCCTGAACATAAACCCCTATGTCATGAGATGGGTTGCCAACTGGCTTACAGACAGAACTCACATGGTAAGAATAGCGGGCTCCAGGTCCAACTCTAAACCAGTCACAAGTGGTGTCCTGCAAGGCTCGGTCCTGGGACCCTACTGTTCGGCATATACTTCTCAGAAGTACAGGCAAACACAGGAGGACTATGGCTAACCAAGTTTGCCGACGACTGCAAATTGGGAGCCATAATTGACTCTCTGGCTGACATCCTCCAAAAGGGCCTAACTGAGATGGACATCTGGTGTCAAAGTTATGGCCTCAAGCTAAATGCCAAAAAATGCATAGTCATCCCGTTTGGGAAAAACAAAACACCCACGAATTACCACATAGGTGGCAGCCCCCTTAATACAGAAGAGGTAATAAGAGATCTGGGGACCCAGGTAGATAGTAATCTCTGCTTTGACAATCATATTGCCAAAGTAGTTAGGAAATCCTTCTATGTGGCCCATCTAATTATTAAAGGGTTTGCATCTAGAAATAAGGAGATTATAGTTCCCCTCTACTCGTCACTCATTAGACCCATCATAGAGTACAATGCCTCATTTGGGATGTACCTCACAAGACACTTTCAACAGCTGGAAAGAGCACAAACGTACCTCACCAAGAGGATTACTGGTCTCAAACATATGTCCTATGCAGCTCGACTGAAAAAACTCCGGTTGTACTCAGTGGCATATTGCTTATTCAGAGGTGATCTCTGCCTGACTTACAAAGCCATGTCCAACTCAGAATTCATGAACATGCTCCAACTAAAGAAATCCAAGTCACTGCGAGCCACGTGCTCTAGTGAGCTAAACCTCTCCACAACAATAAATAGAACATGCTGGAGGGATAGATTCCTGTCACAGAGACTCCCCATGTTTTGGAACAAAATTCCAAATTACATCAGGCAGAGCCCCTCACTAACACTCTTCAAGAGAAACCTTGATGAGTGGATGGGTAACAGAAAATATACCCCTGGGATCACTTCATTGGCTCTGCTTGACAGAGGATCAGTTAATTAATCAATGGGGCGGCGAAACACACTCTGGCTAGGCTTATAAATGCCCTCGGGCAGATAGCTTAGTACCTACCTATGAACCTATGAACCTATTTATGTAGCTTTCTCATTTAGTATCCTTGGTCAGGTCTGCAACTTCCTGGTTTTGGAGGGACTGGAAATGAGAAGGTGCAGAGGTTTAATTTTTATTGCCTTTTTAGTTTTGTGATATTGTTTATGCAACCAAATGCAATGAAGTAGGAACAACTATGTGGAACTGTGATGTTTACTCTTTTTCAGTGGTTGTGTATCCATAGAACTGGTGTATTTCAGTAATGGGGTATAGTTGGGGGGGGGGGGTCCCTGTGCAAAAATGCTTTTGTGTTTTTTTTTTCATGTTTTTCATGGATGTGTATTTTCCCTTTTTATTTGTATTTGTTTTACTATGTACCTTATTAACTGGGTTAGCTTTGATGTGTACATATTATTGTTCTGGGATGTGATTTTGTGAATTTTGCTGTCTTGCCCTGTAGAAAGAATGCTGGGCTTAGATGATGTTGTAATATATGTAATTCAATTAAATGACTTATTTCTAGTATGACAGCAGTCAAGCATGACAGAATATTCAATTATAGAAGATTGTGAAATGGGTATATTGTTTTTCATCATTCTTACTGACCTTTAAGTGAATATTAGAATTATCAAACAAATGCACGGGTAGAATCGAATTTAGGCACATTCATCTCAGCCCATTTTATAAACAGAATATAGCACCCCAGGGTTGTGTATTGATATACAGTTGATATAATAATTGAGCTCATTCCTTCTCACACTGCTTCTAAGGAAAGAAGTTAACATTCACTAGGAACAGCAGGTTTTAATGTTTTTTTTGTGAAATTGTGGGTATTAATTAGGAGATTAGATAATTCAAAAGCTGCAGTGAATATACTGGGAGCAGAAGAAGTAAAATAAAGATGTTCAGTGATGCCTTGAAAACGAGCCTAACAAGTGTGTACATGGGTACATACGGGTGCATGTGCACATATATCTAACTTTATCAGTGTATCTATAGATATAGCTAAATCTATTTCTAAAAGATATATATATATATATATATATATATATATATATATGGTTTCCTATGAAACCATCGAATTTACACTACATTGAGAATGACACTAGACCATCTAACAGCAAAAACATTTAAAACATCGACTACATGGAAAGTGCAGAAAACAACACACTACACTACATAGCATACACACTAGCCCTGACCCTAACCCTAAGGCACCTACCTGCACCCTAACCCTCACCTACCTGCCTAGACCACACCTACCTGCACCCTAACCCTAACTCACTTACCACTTCACCTAACTGTTGCACTTAAACATACACAAGTGCTGTGACATTTCATTTTCGACGCTTTGGAAGTCGGGTTTGCAATTTCAATATAGAATTCTCATTTTCTATGTAGTGTAAATTCGATGGTTTCATAGGAAACCATATATATATATATATATATATATATATATATATATGGTTCCCCTTCACAAGATCGAATGAATGGAAGCTTGAAACCCATAAGCTCGAGCCCAGAATCTCGAACTTCCATTCATTCGAAATTATGAATGGGAAGTTTAGAGCTAAAAAAAAAAGAGCTGACTTACTATTTTGCAAGGGGCAAGGTCCCCCTGCATCCTTGCAGCTAAATTTAAATGCTCCGTGACTGCACTATAGCGGAGGACAGGGAAATCTTCTGGTTTGCGCTTACGCATATAGCGCAAACCGGAAGATTTCCCTGTACCCCGCTGTAGTGCGATCTCTAACTAGGAATATTTAAGTAGGGAGGGTGTGGGGGGTGCAGGGGGGCTTAGCCCCCCCTGTAAGAACATTAGAAAGGTGTTTTTTTTTTTAGTTCCCCTTCCCATTTTCGAGGTTTTGTAAATACGAGATTCTGGTTTCGGGCTTATGAATTTCGAGTTTACAGAACTTCGGTCATGTGAAGGGAAACTAAATATATATATATATATATATATATATATATATATATATATATATATATATATATATATATATATATATATATATAGGTCCCCTTCATATGTTTGAACTTTCAAAAGTTTGAATTTCATATGGCCGAGACCATATGATTGAACTTTTGAAAGTTCAAATGGTTATAACGGAGATCTCTATACAGCATGGAATGGGAAGATTTCTCTTTTCCACACTATAGTGCAATCTTGGAGTTGGTATATATAAATAGTAGAGTGTGTGGGTTTTGTTTTTTTTTACTTTTTTATTTGATGTTCGAACTTTCAAAAGTTTGATCATATGGTCTCGGCCATATGAAAGTCAAACTTTTGAAAGTTCATTCATCTGAAGTCGACATATATATATATATATATATATATATATATATATATATATATATATATATATATATATATATATAAATATATACATATAAGTGCATGTATGTGTTTGTGCACTTGAGACTTCATACCACAAGTCCAGCTTTGAAAATTTAAGTGAGATTAACACACTAAAACAGAAAACTGTAAAACCTGATGTTACCCAATAAACATACTTTCCTCCCCCCATCAGAGCTGCATTTATATCACGCTATTGAAAGATGAAAATAGTGAATGCTATTTCATCAAACCTAAAATATCTGAACCACAAAATATCATTCAGAACAGCAATTTTTTTTCCCATTGAAAAAATTTGCTATTCCGAAACACATACACAGAACACAAGCACACCAAAAAACAGAAATCCACATACATACACTTAAAATCCTACATCTCACCCTACACTAAACTGTACATATACTACTATCTATCCACTTACCTTAACCCAAACCCTAACCCTAAGGTCCGTCACTATCGCACACTCACCTAATCTGCGCCCTAACCCTAACTCACTTAACCGCCCCTAACCCTAACTCACCTAACCCGCGCCCTAACCCCAACTCACCTAACCTGTGCCCTAACCCTAACGTCCACACTTTCCTGAACCCGACCCGTAACTTTCCACCACAGTGCTGAAAATAGCAAAGCCACAGAAACGGCCAACCGAATTCTTTCCCTAGGAAAAAATTAGATGTTCTGCAGCTTCACTATTTTTAGCGTTTGATGAATAGGGGTCGATATTAGAACATTCAAAGTTTTAAAACTTCAATGCTCTGATATAGACCCTCAGAGCCCTGTTATTTTTATATACTAATCCTGACACTTCTGTACCACAGGGAAGGAGAAAGTCACTGAAATATAACAGTGTCAGAATTTGTGCATACTTCTTCCTAAGCACACTTAACATTTTCAGTATTATAAGAAGTGCACTTTCCCTCGTTAAACTTAAAGCAGGAATCTCTGTGCAGCTGAAAACTTGGGTGTGTGCACGTGCAAATGTGAGGGTATGTCTCATGCAAATATGAAGGTGTGACTCATGCATATGTATGTGATTTTGTGTGTGAGCATGTGCGTGTGTGTGTGTGTGTGTGTGTGTGTGTGTGTGTGTGTGTGTGTGTGTGTGTGTGTGTGTGTACTTGTATGAGAGTGCTTGCATTTCAATAGGTGTTTTTATGTTTGACTGCATACCTGTAAGTACATATATCAAGTTGTGTCTATGTGTGCATGCATATATGCGAGTGTGTGTGTGTGTGTGTGTGTGTGTGTGTGTGTGTGTGTGTGTGTGTGTTTGTTAGTGTGCTGCAGACAAGGGGCCTCACTCTAGAATGTTGAAATGTATTTGAGCTTCATTTTCACAAATATTTGTTAAACATAGCTACTTTATAACTATTCCCTCCATCATCACTTGTATGGACTACACAATATGAAGTGCAATGAAATAACATTTATTAGTTATAACTACATGCATCCTCAGTGCAAGATGGAAAAAGTCCAAATTTCAAAACATAAATAGCTTAGCTACTTCATTTTTTGTGGGATGCAGAGAAAATTATAGACAGTTGTAATCTGTATCACTATAGCAGGGCAGTTAAACTGAGGTTTCATTAACAAATGATAGTCTTCCATTTGCTAATACTGTTTTAAACCTGGCTCATTATCTTATAGACCTACGTAACAGACAGCAGCTTTTAAATTGTGTTAATTAAAGTATAATATATGCTGATGCAGACTTACTTGTTTTGTTAGCATCTTGATATTGTGTGCCTGACTGTGTCTGAGCAGTGCAGACTTAATAGCACTTACCAAGCTTCTAGTTTTGACTTATGTTGACAAATTACACTTATGTTAAGGCAGTCAGGTACAGTGGCAAAGCAAGTGAGAAAGAAAAAAAAAACACACTTCAACATAGAAGAAGGTGTCAGAACTGTCATCAATCTTTACAGAAATGCTGAGTGTTACCTTATGAAGATTAGACCTCAATCTGCATCCTATTTTTTTCCTAGACTGATATATTGCTTAGCTTCCAGGAATGTATAAAGCAATTTCCTTTACCTGTAAGTGCAGAGATATCACTACTGTAGTCGGCAAAATAAATAGCAGCATAGCTGGGAAACAATTTTTATACTAGAATACTGTCATCTCATCCATGCACACGTCTTACTGTACACACAGTCCTATGAATCTTTTGCTCTCTGTCTGTAATATAACATATCCATTTAATGTTCTGAACTTTAAATTTTCACTGACTTTACATTTTATCATTGCATAACTCCTAATAATGCTCCACTTTCCTTTTTCTTAATGTGCCCTAGTCTGATATTCCTTTTTTTTCATAATGCATTGCATCACACGTTGTTCAAAAAACTTAAACATTCTTCTGCCTCTAGTTTTGTTGAATTATATCTATATATATATATATATATATATATATATATATATATATATATATATATATATATATATCCTGTTACTGCAAAGTATTCCCCTTTTCAACCTTTTGTTTTTCATCTCTTTTTTTTCACACTCCTTTCCCTGCGTGACCTTTACTACTTCCTTCCTTTTTTATTTTCTCTTCTTTTCATTTTACTCCCTTCTCTGGGTGACTTCTAACACTTCCTTCTTACTTCTTCCTATGCCAGTGTCTTGCAGCGATATCAGAAATATGATGTGCAGCCCCATCCTTTCTTCCTTCTCTGTTATTTTTATCCTTCTCATACCTCTTTTTGTTTTAGGAGATTTCTGAATTATTTTTTTATTTCCATTTTCTTACTTAAATCTTTGCATCCATAACCCTATACGGCACTAGAGTCATAGTGAAGGCAACATGTGTCCTGGGTAGTCCCAAACTGGCTCTGGCCTCACCCCAAAGTTGAAGACCAAGAAAAAAGATTTCTACAGTTTGAAGTTGAAGACGAAAATGGGGGAAAAAAAGATCAAAGCTGAGATTAAAAATAGGGTTTTCAGAGTAGCAAAAAGTGTGTGTAAACTTCTTTCTACAGTTACTAACAGATTTAAAGAGCCATAATAACATCCATGGCTTCCTGCATAAATCATGTTACTGCACTCAAACCCAATTGGGAATTGTGTACCCAGACATCTTGCAGCCAGAGTTGCTACCTCTTTATCTCACCCACACCGTTCTTAATTTCCTCACCCAACTATTTAATCCATCATCTCCCTTGTTTGTTAATTTTGTATACCATTAAATCCATTGCATATTGAGCTACACCTCTGTTATCTAATGCTCATTCAGCATATTATTTTCTTTCAGCATTTTTGTTAACACTGTATGTTATGACAACACCATATTGCAAAGTCCAGTTTAAGACAACATACAGTGATGACTATCCCTACTTCTAATGGTATGGGGAATACTGAATATTATACATTTAATACCAAATTTTACTCCAGTCAAACACAGAAAGTTAAATAATTATAGCAGTTAAGGATGAACTGACCTATTTAGTGTGTTCATTACTTCTCAAAAAAGATGCAGAACTAATCATCTAAATGAAAGTTATGCTCTTACCATAATGATATATCTGTAGGAATGGGTCCATCCTCTGTAACATGTAGGACTAAAACCATAGACATTAGAACTGCTCTGCACCCCCAAATTTTCCCAGACTGCCCTCCTCCATCTATCCCATTAAAAACTGTAGTATGTCCCTTCTCCAGATCTGAGTCAGCCACAGTGAAGCCAATTGAAGCCAAGGAACCAAGACTGCTATGCCAAGCCAGGGAAGGGGTGACAATTTATTACTGAGGAGGGTCCCATTCCTATTGCTCTACCATTAAAGTGAGCACCAATTATATCTGATAGAAATGGGGCAGTCCTTAGAAGCCTCTAGGACAGCATCCCAAGCTGTTCTTAATAGAGAAGTCTAGTCCAAAATTACTATCAATGAAGAAGCCCCAAAGGAGGCCTTGGAGTTAGATGCCAAGTCCAACTTATAAAATTTAGCAAACGTGTCCAAGGAGAACCAATTAGGGGCCATGCAGACTACATTTATTGAAACATTTTTGAAAAAAAAAATTGGCAAAAATTTCAAGGCCTTTGTGGAATGGACCTTAAGAAAACCAGGCAACTGCTTGGCATGTGAAACATAGTAAAAAAATGGATGCCAAGAGAAAGCAACCTGGACAGAATTACTTTTGAAACCTTTTGCTCTAAGGTTTTGGGATATATGAAACAGTTGACCATGCTTTCTGGCATAAACACACCTGTCTAAATAATATCTCAGTTGCCTGTGTTCAACTACAATGTTCAAGAAATTTTCCATGTGGTTAGCATGAGAATGAGGAAAGATATGCATATTAATAGCCTGATTAAGTCAGAACTGCAAGGCCATATTTGGCATGATTCAAGGATTAATCCAAAATGGGACATAGCCTTTATGAAAAACTAGATAAAGAAAGAGGTAGAGAAAGTAGCACTCTGAAATCATTCAAGCAGTAATAATGTTTACCAGAAGCACTTTTACAAGAAACAAAGTTGAGCCCCATTAAAGTGGCTAGATCAAAGGAGGGGATTGTGTTAACTTTTCCAGTGCAAAATGTTTCCAAGGAAGAAACAGAAACCTCAAATGGAAAAGCAAATGAAGGCCTTTGATAATTTTAATGATGCCAAGGAAGAGCCATCTTGACCAAAATAAAAATTGGAAATGGCAATCAAGTGGACCTTCACATAAAAAAAATATTAGACTCCAGCCATTGGAAGCTATGGTGCAAATTCCAAGAGCTCTATTGGAAGGAATTAGTTAAGCCATGAGTGTACCAGAGTATTCCACAGGGGCCTTCCTGACACTGGAAATTGGGAGAAGGATTTCTGTAAAACCAGTTCTGTAAAATAATCTACTCATCAGAAAAGAGGTGACAGAATTACTTATGCAGCATGAGTAGGCCTGTTCAGTCTGTCCCCTAAGAAACTGTTCTCCCCAGGAATGTGAACAGTGACTAGAAAGATTGCAAAACCACAAAGCACTCACGAACAATTCTTGTTATACCACACAAAAGGACTCCGCAGCAACTTATAGAAAACTTTTAATCCATTAAGATGTAATTACATCCAACAACAGAAGAAACACAGTTCTGTTCTCTAGCGCCTCGGCAAACAGCCTTTACAGAGTAAATTATTCACTGCACTAACAGTCACCCTCCTTTTTAAACAACTTCAACTTTCAAGTTAATTACATCCAATTATTCAATCAACCACATCACTCATATATTTTTTTAAAAAAGGTAAAATGCATAAAACTCTACACATTTTTAAACTACACTTACTAAAGCAAACTTTTCCATGAACAGTCACAATTCAAACCGTACGGTTTGAGCGTATTGAATTTTAATATAAAATATAATTCTTTTTTCCTTAATATTTGTTTTATACACTTGTCATTTAAATAGTTGGTATTCTCAATACTATCTAACACTGTCACCTTCAAGTTCTCCACGCTCCCCCCATGATATTTATGAAAATGCCCTGCCAATGGGCTAGTTTCCTTGTTTTTCAAAATATCCCTAACATGTTCCTTGATCCTACATGCTAATGTTCTTTTCATCTCTCCCACATAGAACTTTTTACACGGGCATTCTATTCCATAAACTACCGCTATTGAATTACAGTTATATATTCCCTTGATTTTAACTGAACTGCCATTGATTTTATAGAATTGTGGTACAATAAACTTACAAATAGTACATTTACCACATCTTTTGGTACCCTGATCTATAGCTTGTGAGTACATTGGCATATTAGCCATTCTAAATCGGCTATGTACCAGAAAATCTTGTATGTTTCTCCCTCTTTTATAGGAAAAAATAACATTCTTCTTCGATAAATAATCTACTTCTTTTTTTAATAAATTCCAACTATTTAAAACATGTTCTCTGATACTATCTGATAATATAGAGAAGGTGGACACAAAATATAAATCTTCTTTGCTATCTTGTGGTATCTTCCATGTCCCCCCCCCCCATAATATTTACCACATTTTTTAACCTTGTTTAAACTTTCCTTTAAATTATATTCATCGTAGCCTCTTTCTTTAAATTTTTCACAACTTTGTATGAATTCCTTTTCTTTGGTAATAGAATTACTACATAATCTATTTACCCTGTTCAACTCTGTATAGGAATTGCCTTAATTATATGTGCTGGATGATAACTGCTACCATGCAGTATGGAGCCAGCCCCTTGAAATTTCCTGTGTATTTGATATTCCAATTTATGCCCCTTACTGCCTATTAGAGAAATGTCTAAATATTGCACCTTCTGACCCTTTTGTAACCCATCAAACTTTATACCCATAGTATTATCTTGTATCTCCAATAAGAATTTATTTACTTCTTGTTGTCCACCTCGACAAATAAACAACAAATCATCAATAAACGATAGTATCTATATACATATTTCTTGAAAAGACATTTGTATATATACATTTGCTTTCAAAAAGCCCCATAAATACATTAGCATAACTGGGGGCAAAGGCTGCCCCCATCGCTGTGCCCTGCTTCTGTTTGTACATCGATCCATTAAATTCAAACATGTTGTTAGTTAAACATATGTCAAATAGTTCTAATACATAGTTAACAACATCTTCATTGCCCATAAAATACTTAATAGCAGTCTTTCCATCTTCATGCTTTATGTTTGTATATAAGCTTACCACATCTATTACAACAAAATACATGTCATCCTGCCAACATATATCCTTTACTTTCGATATTAAGTCAAAGACATCTTTAATATATGATGGTAATTTACTAACAATCGGCATCAAATATACATGTAAGAACTTTGAGATGTTTTCCAAATAACCATTTGTCGCTGATACTATAGGACGCTGGTGGTGGAAAAACATTTTATGTATTTTGGGATGCAATAAAAGCAGGGCATTCTCGGGGTATTAATATTAAATTTATCTTTTATATCCTTATAGGAAAAATATTGTAACCTATAGCCTTTGTCAATAATATGCTCATACTTTTTTTGTGCTTCATTATAATCATTGATGTCTATCTGTTCGTATATCTCTTCATTGTTTAAATGCTCATAACACATTTCTAAATATTGAGCTACATTTAATATGACCAATTTCCCTCCTTTGTCAGAGGGTTTAAATATAATATTGTTGTCTCTGCTCAGAGCATTTAAACATTCCCATTCCATTTTACTAAGATTATACTTAATAGTTTTTTTATTCTTCCCTTTAAATCTTTCACATTCCATTTCCACATTTTGTGTTAATGACTTATGAAAATATTTGATACTATCATTACTTTGAGGTGGCATAAAAGTACTAGCTGTTGTAATTAAACTAGTATCAAATTCCCTATGACCACTTATATCCACTTCTGAATTACACGAAAAAAATTCCTCATCTATATTGTTAACTGATGTAATATTACTGACTCCTTGATTACTTCTTATTGAACAATCATTGTTGGAACAGTAAAACATATCCATTAAATGCAGTTTGCGAGTAAAATAAAATACGTCTGCCTTTAGCATATGTACCCTAGGTAGAACTGTGGGTACAAATTTCAAACCTTTGTTTAAAATATTTAATGCACATTGTGACAAACTGCAACCAGATAAATTTACCACATACTCGTATTTATCATACTCACAAACAGTTTTAGTCCCATTGTCCATCCCATTTGCTTTTTTTGTTGTTGTTAGAACGCTGTTTACCATACCCTTCCCCATTATAACCCTGTCCATTCCAACTCCGTTTCCGACTGAAACGGTTCTCCTGAAACAAATTTAATCCCTTTTGATTCCCAGGTTTAGGGAGCGCTGGATACTCTTCATTGTCCGTTTCTGCTTCGGTTTGCGATAATCCACCTTCTACTGAAACATACCCTGCTCCTTCTACTTCGTTTTCCTTCTCTCTACGTTCAAAATGCACACGTTGTCGTCGAGCTTTCTGATTGGCTGACAGCAAAAACGCTCTCTTGTTCTCATAGTCACGTAAATCTCTATGTAGTTTACTTTTTTTACGGTCGATGAGTTCCGACTCATATACATTCAGCTGTTCATTAGTTTTCACCAAGAACTGTTGTAAATCATCTTGCTTAATTTTGTTAGAGATTTCGATGCACATTGTTTTAATCTCCTCCCTCAACTTTTGCTTTTTAAGTACATCCCTTTCTATCAGTATTCGGACCCACTCTTTGCTGCATCAATGAGCAGCCGCTAACCACCTATCATAAAATTGCTTTTCTTCTGGGTTAGTCAGGTCAAAGGGCGTAGAAGGATTTTTGATACTACGCAACCCCCTGGGAGTAATGTCTAATTCTTCATACCGCTGCAGACTCTGCAAATTCAGAAACACTGAGGTTTCTTTAAATAACAGCTTTTCTATTTGAATATATGAGTCCCGAACTTCAGGAGCCAACATAGTTTCTTTCTTCTTACCCACACGTGCAAACGGATTTTGTTGCCACAGCTTCCGATCCTGCTGCCATTTATTATACAGCCCAGATACTGCTTCACCATTTTGTACCTCATCTCTTCCTTGTACTGCACCCGCATTCATGGGATTACTTCCAGCATTTGAAACAATAAGAAAGCTATCAATTGATTTTTGAGTACTGTCCATAACAGTTTCTCTAAACATTCGTGGTAATGCTGCGAAGGAGTCACTAGCCATAATTGCAAAACCACAAAGCACTCACGAACAATTCTTGTTATACCACACAAAAGGACTCCGCAGCAACTTATAGAAAACTTTTAATCCAGTAAAATGTAATTACATCCAACAACAGAAGAAACACAGTTCTGTTCTCTAGCGCCTCGGCAAACAGCCTTTACAGAGTAAATTATTCACTGCACTAACAGTCACCCTCCTTTTTAAACAACTTCAACTTTCAAGTTAATTACATCCAATTATTCAATCAACCACATCACTCATATATTTTTTTAAAAAAGGTAAAATGCATAAAACTCTACACATTTTTAAACTACACTTACTAAAGCAAACTTTTCCATGAACAGTCACAATTCAAACCGTACGGTTTGAGCGTATTGAATTTTGACTATTTGACATATGTTTAACTAACAACATGTTTGAATTTAATGGATCGATGTACAAACAGAAGCAGGGCACAGCGATGGGGGCAGCCTTTGCCCCCAGTTATGCTAATGTATTTATGGGGCTTTTTGAAAGCAAATGTATATATACAAATGTCTTTTTCAAGAAATATGTATATAGATACTATCGTTTTATTGATGATTTGTTGTTTATTTGTCGAGGTGGACAACAAGAAGTAAATAAATTCTTATTGGAGATACAAGATAATACTATGGGTATAAAGTTTGATGGGTTACAAAAGGGTCAGAAGGTGCAATATTTAGACATTTCTCTAATAGGCAGTAAGGGGCATAAATTGGAATATCAAATACACAGGAAATTTCAAGGGGCTGGCTCCATACTGCATGGTAGCAGTTATCATCCAGCACATATAATTAAGGCAATTCCTATACAGAGTTGAACAGGGTAAATAGATTATGTAGTAATTCTATTACCAAAGAAAAGGAATTCATACAAAGTTGTGAAAAATTTAAAGAAAGAGGCTACGATGAATATAATTTAAAGGAAAGTTTAAACAAGGTTAAAAAATGTGGTAAATATTATGGGGGGGGGGGGCATGGAAGATACCACAAGATAGCAAAGAAGATTTATATTTTGTGTCCACCTTCTCTATATTATCAGATAGTATCAGAGAACATGTTTTAAATAGTTGGAATTTAAAAAAGAAGTAGATTATTTATCGAAGAAGAATGTTATTTTTTCCTATAAAAGAGGGAGAAACATACAAGATTTTCTGGTACATAGCCGATTTAGAATGGCTAATATGCCAATGTACTCACAAGCTATAGATCAGGGTACCAAAAGATGTGGTAAATGTACTATTTGTAAGTTTATTGTACCACAATTCTATAAAATCAATGGCAGTTCAGTTAAAATCAAGGGAATATATAACTGTAATTCAATAGCGGTAGTTTATGGAATAGAATGCCCGTGTAAAAAGTTCTATGTGGAGAGACGAAAAAGAACATTAGCATGTAGGATCAAGGAACATGTTAGGGATATTTTGAAAACAAGGAAACTAGCCCATTGGCAGGGCATTTTCATAAATATCATGGGGGGAGCGTGGAGAACTTGAAGGTGACAGTGTTAGATAGTATTGAGAATACCAACTATTTAAATGACAAGTGTATAAAACAAATATTAAGGAAAAAAGAATTATATTTTATATTAAAATTCAATACGCTCAAACCGTACGGTTTGAATTGTGACTGTTCATGGAAAAGTTTGCTTTAGTAAGTGTAGTTTAAAAATGTGTAGAGTTTTATGCATTTTACCTTTTTTAAAAAAATATATGAGTGATGTGGTTGATTGAATAATTGGATGTAATTAACTTGAAAGTTGAAGTTGTTTAAAAAGGAGGGTGACTGTTAGTGCAGTGAATAATTTACTCTGTAAAGGCTGTTTGCCGAGGCGCTAGAGAACAGAACTGTGTTTCTTCTGTTGTTGGATGTAATTACATCTTACTGGATTAAAAGTTTTCTATAAGTTGCTGCGGAGTCCTTTTGTGTGGTATAACAAGTGACTAGAAAGATGTTTGTAGACATGGCTTATTGCCAGATAATCAAAACCTCCAAGAGAGATAAGATTGTCCTCCACCTCCATTTGTTGGCAAATTATACAATAAACATGCCAATGATCTGGGTAGACAAGAGTCCTGGAGGCAGTCACTCCCAAAAATCCTGAAGGGAAAGAAGAGCTGTCCACAACTCCAGAATGCTAAAATGAAGTGAAAGTTCCTTGGCTGACCACAACCACTGAACTGTCTGCCCATTGCAATGTTCTACCACCCACTATAGAGTCCATGCATTTTGGGTGACCCTCACCCTAGTGGGGAATTAATGGAAGGGATTGCCTAAGAAAATATTATTGGAGACTCTGCCATCATGACAGGTGTCTGAATTCTTGGGATAGCTGGATCTCATGCTCTATTGAATCTGTGTAGAGCAGTCCAAAATATTCGTCTTGCAGTCTGTAAACATCAGAGATAGTGATGGATCCATCTGGGACGTGGAAACATTCATTGGGAATGAAATAGGGAAACCAGGGACTCATACATGAAGCCCTGCTGATTTCAAGAAGGTGTGGCAAGGAATCACAACAGCAGGCATTTATTTGGTGAATATCCTACAGATGAGGAGAGGTGAAACTAGAAATGACTGGAGAGATGAAACTGAAAATGACTGGCTCTGACTCTGAAGTGCAAGAAGTTCTAGGATTGTTTTTGGATCTAACTGTGCAGATAAGCATCCCAGGGGTTCAAAGTGCACAACCAATCTACTTTGGCTAAACAATGAAGGACTGTACAAACCAATATCATTTGAAAGACATCATTTGCAATAAACATGATGAGGATGCTTCAATGCAGAATGGGTCTGCATTCCTTATGTTTTTAGCTCCAAAACCTAAAGTAATACCCTAGCTCTCTTAGATCTGGATTGCCCCTTTGCTTATGAGGTGAAGCACCTCTAATCTTGCAGACTTTCTCTGATAGGGGGAGGGGAACACTGAGACTGAGAGAACAAAATGGATATTGTAACACAATACTCAGAAGTGATATAAATATGCCTCCAGTGGAAGGGCAAACACCCTTTGACTGCCTCCAGGGAGAAGGAGTTAGGCATATACTCAAGATTGCTACAGACCTCCAGAGTGCGAGTCCAGTTGTCTGAAGGTCAGTGAGCACCCTGACCATAAACATTGCAATTGCTCTGAAGAGAGGATGAAGAGTTTTTTAAATTTTTTTTTTATTTTACATTTCTGATTAACATAATGCTTGAATATACTTTTTGAGACCTAGAGAAAGTACACTGAGAGGATGAGAATTTTAGGACTCACTGCTGTAAAAGTCTTGCTTTACTTCTCCATCTTTCCAGAGGTTGGCCAGGTGAGAGAGTTTAATAGATTGGGACAGTAACATCTTCTTATCAGATTCATCATACAACTATTCCAAGGTAGGAGTTATCTAATTTGCAATGTCATGAGAGAACCCCACCATTTGAACCAGATAAGAAAATACTCTCAGGGAAAAAAGAGGATAATGCATAGGGCAGTTGAACCTCAACACTTTGTGGAGTGATATTCTTAAGAAGCTGCTGTAAAAAGCAACACACCTGGCTAAGGACAACCTGACCTGACAAAAAGGACAGTCCCTAAGAGGACATAAAACTCCTTAGCCTTCTTTGTGTTTGTAGGTGACAAGAAAACTTGAGTGGATACCTTTACAAAACCAGAGACAGGAAGAACCACACACACATATTAACTGGTGGACCTAAAGGCATTCTAGAGAGTTCCTTTCAAGGGAAGACTTGAGTCAGCAGGATAGTTCCCTTCTCACACACTATCTTCAGTATTTCCCTAAACGTGTGGTTATCTGTGTGATAATGAAGAATTAATTATCCTATTCATCATTATTATCCAGATTAGGCATGTAAGACCTTGATGGAGAGTCAAAGTGTTTCTTCTTGCATATGAGTTTCCTTGGTAACCTGCGTGGGGACTCTGACAAGAAAAACAGTGAATGTTTGTGACATGAAGCAGAAAATGTAACTCTGCTACAATACTTAGTTCTGATGTCCTTTCACAGAGACTGATGTAGACAGAGAAGGAGAAGAGGATGTCCTAAAAATGAAGCCTGTACTGAAAGTGACTTGGTGACCAGTGCAGACCAAATATCTGAAGACTGGAACCACCAGCTCCCCTATGACTGGCATTGGCAAGGCGAACTCTGTCATAACATTGAAATGGATGAAACTGACTCTGATTCCCTGACCCTGACTGAAGAGGCAAAGGGCAAGACTGATAAAGAAATGGCCTGACTGACACTGAAGCACCAGTGATAACAAACAACTCAGCAATGGAAGAAATGCTGAGTGAACTGGAGGAAATGCTGAGTGAACCAGATTCATTTTTGAATGACCCATCAGAATCAAGGAGATAGCTACCAACAATGGATTCAAACAGATGAAAGCCACAAAAAAATTCACATCACAAAGATGTCAATGGCCTGCAAATAAGGAAGGCTGGGGACAAGGGGATGCAAGCTTCTGCCTGAAAACTTGGAGGATCATAGGCACGGTTACTGTTGCACCAATATATCAGCTTCCAACAGCTCCCACCTTATCCAAGTTAAGTGTCCTGGGAATCAAGGCTTCTGAAATTACTATCACCTCCCTGTCTGCAAAAAAATCAACAAGAGATGGGGCCTGGTGAGAACTGAGAAAATGAATAGGTTTCTCTAAAGGCACATGAGGGCTAGGCACAACAGATGCACCAAATGCTATACAACTTTCTTAACTGGGGTGTCCACTATACTAATAGATGCATCAGAGTCTGAAGGGTGTTGCCAGTAAATCCTTTGGTTTCATGTGTTGCTTGACCTTGGATCTTGCTATGGAGGATGTGGACTTACCATTCTGATCACCCAGGGTTAAAGTCCTCTTCCACCTCTTAGCTCCAGGAAACCCAGGTCTCATGGTATCAAGAGAGGTGCTCAACTCAGAGCCAACAAATGTGCAGATGAACCTGACAAAGAGTGATGATTATCTGCTTGTACAGATGCAACAAAAGCCTTTTCTAGTGATGTTTACAAGTGGCAGAAAATGTTACAGCTGTTTCCCAATGGCTGTCCCCAAGACAAAGGAGACATTGGACATGGCTTTCCTGAGGTGGGAATTTTTTCCCTTAGAAAGACACTTGTGAAACCCTTGATCCATAGTGTCAGAAAAGAAAAAAAGTGAAAACCTACTGCAGAGAGAAGTAAAAGGGAGGTCCCAAGAAATTGGGAACAGCACCATAAACAGTTATTAAATACCATCATGGAACAACAGAAAAACAACAGAAACATCTGCCAACACTTACTTCTGATGAGAAGTATGGAGAAGAAGGAAAAGGAAGAGAAGAAGGGGTTTTCTTGCACATTTTTTGAATAGTAAAAGTGAAATGAAACCCAAGGAAAGGTTGAGGGAAAGCAATAACAAGAAAATACTAAAGGACTTCCACTAAACAACTGTTCCCCCAGAAAAGAAGAGACTAAAATTTAAAAAGAAAAGTTTGTGACTTATCAAGATAACAACAACAATCCAAAAACTTCCAAAAAATACAACAAAACTAACAGCCTGGGCCCATTTGGAAACTCAACACTGAGAGATGCATGGCAAGGAAGATATATAAAAGAGAGTTATTGCAGTGAGGTGCAAAATGGGATATGGGAGAAATGCTTCCCCTACTTGAACTGCCTCTGTTTTACACCTGTACCATTTTGCTGAAAAGGCCTGTAGAACTGTCACATGGTACTCCAGATGTAGTGTTACCAGCTACCTATTAAAAGAAATAACTAAATATTTCTACTTGTGATGCTTCTTACATATCCCACTGGTTCGACCGCCTTATTTACTGCTTTCTCATCAGTTTCCTTATATTTATGACAAATGATATAGCCATATTTCTCTTTTGTTGTTGTTGTCATCTTTTCCCTTAGCTGAGTGCCCCTTTCCAGAGATTTTGTTTTTTATATACATTATCTTTATTTTTTGTAGGTAATTTAAATAGAAATCTTTAAACCATTTCTTCAATCCTATCTCTTTTCATATTTTCTGCACATTTTGTCATATCAGAACTATTAATAAACTACTAATAATTATTAGTGCTTTATTTGTTGCTTTTTCGCATATCAGAACTATTGCAAAACAATGTTTCATAAGCAGTTCTACAAGGTCACTAATAAAACATTTACAAGGATTAGCCCCAGTACTGACACTTGTAGTAGTACTCTGATGAATATCCTGCCATATAGATGAACTCACATGGATGCACTTTTTTACCCATTGTCTTGCAAATGTTGACAACTGTACTGTAATAGGACCCATTCCAAGCCTGTATAATTTGCTGATTAACCCTTTATGAGGTACTGTGCCAACTAACTTGATAATGTCCAAATGGATCATATCTACAACCCCTTTCTGATCTTGTATTCTACTTACCAGTTGAAAAAAATTGTACTAGATTTACAAGGAAAAAAAAAAAAAAAAAAAATATATATATATATATATATATATATATATATATGTATGTATATATATATATATATATATATAAATATATATATGTATATATATATATATATATATATATATATATATATATATATATATATGGGTCTAGGACTATTGAACTAAAGTGCAATAGTCCAAATCCGAAATACCGCAACACACTTTAACGAAAGCGCTTTCACTGAAAAAGCCCTTTCATTAAAGTCCATCCAAAAAAAAAACACTAAATCTTTTTTTATGCAGGGGGGCAAGCCCCCCTGGACCCCCCATGTTGGGGGCTGTGCCCCCACACACCCCTACTTTTATATTCTTACTCTGAGGTTGCACTACAGTGGGGAAAAGGGAATTCTCCCTTAACCGCACCATAGTGCGACCGCACAACCAAAATACATAACTGAAAGTGCTGCTTCGGTGAACAGCACTTTCAGTTATGTATGTTTGGTGATTTCTGCTTTGGCAGAAAGTGCCATCGAGGATCTGTACGGATCCCATAGATATATATATATATATATATATATATATATATATATATATATATATATATATATATATATTGCACTAAAGAAGGAATAACTATAATGAATACTATTGAAGGAATAAGGACTACATATTATAAAAACATTGTAAACATAATCTCAAATCTAACTAATAAATGGAACAAAACTGCAATATCATTTGATGATATAGTGCAATAAATAAAATGTATTCTGTTTCCTAAATTATATATAATACAAGCTTTAAGCCTATATCCTGATACGTCACTTTATAAAGAAATTGATAAACACTTACTAAAATGCTTATGTTTTTTAAACAAACCTAGGATAGCCCTACAACATCATGCTAAACCTTGGAACTTAGGAGGTATTAACTTTCCTGATGTAGATACCTATGTTAAAACAATAATTTTAAAAGGTATAGTAAATTGGATTGATCCTAATAATAACTCGGATTGGAAACCTTGCATTTTTATCTGCTTAATACTAATGATGACTTAACAGGAAATAATAGCAGTATAAATCAAAGTAAATTATTTTTGGCATTATCTTTGTAACAACATACAATATAATTCTCCTTTCCTGTCATCCTTTTCTTTTATGAACTACATCTTAAATTATTTCAGAAATATCATAGTCAACAAAATAGACTTGAAACATTAGTTTGAGACTATCATTCCTTTAGTATAACCAAATCTTTCTTTAATAAAGTCTCTACACTTAAACTTGACTTCTGGGGGACTAAATGCTTTTCTTGCTGGTATCAATGTTTTAAAGATGTAAAAGTAAAAGATCTTCAACAGCTTATAAATCATTATGATTTGTATCCTCAAGATTGGTTACTTTTACAGAATGTTAAAATATAAGCTCAAGACAAATGTTTACTTCTGGCACATTCACATCGTAAAGAAAACCCTAAATTAATTCAAATTTTCTGTGATATACTATGTAACAAATCTAAGGTAGAAAACCTTATCTCTAAATAATATAAAATTCTGATAGAGTAAAACAATAATTTAAATGAAACATTTTGGAAACATATAACATTGGATCATAACTCTTTACTTAATCAGGAGCAGAAATACCAAATATTAAATTCTATTAAAAATACATCTTTATTTATTTATTTATTTTACATTTGTTGACCGGGCTAGTCTAGCTGGATACATGTCCATTTTCAGTAGAGGCCCGGGGAGAAAAGCTCCACAGATAAGAGAATACAGGATACATTTACAAATGGTATAGAGTAGCATAACATACATATCACAGGAAAAGACATTGGTATAACATATTTGTAAAATAACAATCAGAATATTATATAGATAATACTAAGGTTGGCGACAAATTGAAGCGGGAAGGTTGAGATCTCTGGGATAGGGTGTAAACTACAGCGGCTAGTCTGGTTTAGGACATGGGCATGACCAATGAGACTTAAGAAATATTTTGAGGTGATTTTTGAATTGATTAATCGAGGTCATTAGTCTTAGGCTATTGGGTAGGGAATTCCATAGCTTTCCAATGGAGTTGGCATAGAGAGCATCACCTCCAGAGTTATTAGATTTAATGGTTAGTACCTGAACACTATTAGCTGACCTGAGTGATTTTAGGTTTGAGTAGGAGGTCAGGATATTGCTCAGAGAGGGGGTTCTGTCTGGATGGTTGATTATTTTAAAAGCTTCAGTAAGTTGGTTGAGTTTGAGAAGGTTGGGGAGTTCTAGCCAGCCGAGGGTATTTAGGTTGAGGCAGTGGTGAGTACGACACGGTGTTCCTGTTATAAATCTGGCTATATGATTATAGGCAACAGATAGTTTATTGAGTTCGAGGACAGTATTGGGGGTGGAGAGGGAGATGAGCAATGGTTAGTTTGGTATGAGGGGTTAGAAATTTTTATTCTGTACATAGATCCAAGTTTCTTGTTTACGGATTTAATGGTTTGGTTAATGTGTATATCAAATTTAAGCTTGTTATCTATAGTCACACCTAATAGTTTGGTATGAGAGACTGGGGTTATGATGGTACCATTTGTAGATTCCACGTGGAACGTGTTGTCCGTATTCAGAGGTTCTTTTCCTAGAGGAGTAGTTGCAGAGGGGTAAAAAAGCAATAATTTGGTTTTAGTAGGATGAAGGATGAGTTGCCGTTTAGAGAACCATTTTAAAACAGTTTTGGGTGATTGTTTGCAGTTTGGAGGAGACGTCGGAGGACGCCAGAACAGATCAAGGTGGAGTTGTCTGCATATTGGATGCATGTAGATTTAGGGATGATCGAGTGAAGATCATTTATGAAAACTGAGAAAAGAAGAGGACCCAGTATAGAGCCCTGAGGAATGCCTATGGTGTTGGGAAGTAGGTCGGATAGCTTGTTTTGCCATTGGACGGCTTGTTGCCTGCAAGAGAGGTAGGCTTTAAACCAGTTTATGGTTGGGATGTCAAGATATAGGGTTTCCAGGGTGTGAAGCAGTTGCTGATGATTGACCATATCAAAGGCCTTTGAGAGATCAAGGAAGAGAGCAGAGGAAATTAATTTCTTGTTACGGTTGTTGTTGACTGAGTCAACAAAGGAGAGCAGGGCAGTGGTTGTACTGTGATAAAGCCATGCTGGGTTGGGGACAGAAGACTATTAAGGTTGAGGTAGTGTAAGAGCTGTTTGTGAACACACCGTTCCATGACTTTAGCTATTGGAGACAATATTGCTATGGGACGGTAGTTGGATGTTTCCGTGGAGGTCCCTCCTTTATGAAGAGGGATGATATATGAGATTTTCCAAATAGAGGGAATGGTAGTTTCAGTTATAGTTCTATACATCTCAACACTGATACCTTTCTTAACTTCAAATAGAATGGCCAAAATAAATAAAAACATCACCATTATATCCAGGTGGTGTACCAAGATTTGTAATGCAGATTGGATGCATATATTTTTTGACTGGTCTTCTTTGAACATCTTTTAGAATTCAGTAGAAGATTTCATGAATGCTTTATGGTTTGATTATTTTTCTTTAATTAGGTTTTTAGTTCTATTTAATATAAATGATAATCACACATTGTATAATGAGAATTTCTACCTGCTCTGGATCATTTTGTCAGTAACAAGGGGAAGTGTCACTAAGCATTGGAGATCAGTTTCATTGCCATTCTTTGAAGAATTTTTATCTTCCTTAAAAGAAGTAGCCTTAACTGAGACTAAAATAAAGGAAAGTAGGTTATTTCGTAAAACCCTTGTCAAGAATCCTTGGACAAAAGTATTATCTCTAATTGATTTATTTCTGCAGAACTTTGCCTCCTGACTTTCTTTCTCAAAATGCTTATTGTTTATATAATATATATTACTATTTACTATACTGAACTTTACTATCTGGAGTACCACAAAGTGTTTTAGTTAACATCTCGCAGGCATGTTCATAGGTTCATAGGTTCATAGATTAGTACTAGGTTAACTGCCCTTGTGGGCCATTTTAAGCATAGCCAGTTATCCCATGTAAATATCAAACCTTGCACCTTGTATCTGTAAGGTAAATACTTTGTTCATTGTGCCAACCTCCTACCCAGAACTTTGAATCCTGACTTTCTTTCTCATAATGTTTATTTATATAACATATATTACTTTTTACTATATTGAACTTTATTCTCTGGAGTACCACAAAGTGTTTTAGTTATCTCACAGGCATGTTCATAGGTTCATAGAATAGTACTAGGCTAACTGCCTTTGCAGGCCATTTTAAGCTTAGCTAATTATCCCATGTGAATATCAAACCCTGCACCTTGTATCTGTTAGGTAAATACTTGATTCATTATGCCAACCTCCCACCCAGAACTTTGCCTCCTGACTTTCTTTCTCATAATGTTTATTTATATAACATAGGTTACTTTTTACTATACTGAACTTTATTCTCTGGAGTACCACAAAGTGTTTTAGTTAATATCTCACAGGCATGTTCATAGGTTCATAGATTAGTACTAGGCTAACTGCCTTTGTGGGCCATTTTAAACATAGCCAATTATCCCATGTGAATATCAAACCTTGCATCTTGTATCTGTAAGGTAAATACTTTATTCACTATGCCAACCTTCCATCAATTTCTGCATATTGTATATAGTTTTTTTCTTTGAAAATTTTTTTTCTTTATGATTGTATTGTTGCTATTTACAACTGTATTAAATGTACTTATGTTTATATTTAAAAAACTACAATGCACGTCTTCAGAATCAGACCTTATGCGATTGAAACAAACTTTTTTCATGTAATGGAACCCTGATATCTTAATATCTGATATTACTCTGGAATTCCTCAGTCGAGAATTTTTTTTCACAGGACTTGGAGTTTCAGCTCATTAACTCTGTCACCAAGGTACACACACAGTCTTATGAGAAAGTTGAGTTTTACAGATTTTCAGATTGTCAAAAAAGTAATAAAGAAGTATGATGCCACATCAAGATGGGACTAGTGTCTAGGTTTACTCAAGTACAGAAACCCTCCATTACATTTGTCTGGACTATCACCAGCTCAGTTGTTGAGTAGAAGGAGAATGAAAACAGGGTTGCTTATCTTACTTCTATGAGTCCAAACAGAGAAGGTAACACGTAAAAATAGCTCGACAAACAGCTCAGCAGAAACATTTTCTTTTACAATGGATTAGCTAGAAGACACTGGTTATGCTGATGCCCAGAGGTATTGCCATAATTTAACCCATTTGAAAAGCATTTGGAACAGCAGAAAGCTAGTGTGGTCAGTCAGGTAAAAAGACCAAAGTCCTATCATGGACAGGACTACTCTCAGGCCAGATTACAGAAGTTTCAGAGAGAAAACCAATATGAGACAGTAGCAACCAGGAAGTGATGCATATGCTAATTAAACAGATTGTTCCAGATAGGCATTGTTGCCCTGAGTGTGAATTTGTACCAGCTACTACTCCAACTAAATCACTGAGTATTGTTAACATTTTGGAACATGAACGCCTACCTGAAGTGACTGTTGAACTATGTATGACCTCATCTTCTGTTAGAGACTTGAGAGTTTCCAAATATGGAAGCATAATCAAGAAGTAATCCAACCTGGCATGAATTTATAACCTGTTATACTAACACGAGCTATTGCATCCTGCCACCGTAATAATTGCACTATGTATCTGTATGTAAATGTGAACAATTTCTATGTATGACTTGTGCCCTCCCTACAGTACAGTAGATTACAGTACCGATTGTTCTTTTTCATTTATTCTTTAGTCATTCTGTCTTACTCCACATCATCATAACAGTTTAACAAAACTTTTATTTCACACAACAAAGAGAAAAAAATCAAGAACACAAACCGCTGTGGTGTCATTATATCCAGCAGTCCAGTGGCAATGAATCCTGGAAAAGCTGTACATTAAAGCTTAACCATAGTATACAGCCTGCTTCAATCACTATTGCAATAATTCCCATTCAAATCTTTTGGGGAACCAGCTGACAAATCCACATTTCATGTCCAGCCCTTTTATTCTCCTACTCCAATAACATCCACCAGGAAAACCAAAGCATCTTCGTACACTTCCGATTTAGCCTGCCCGTTGATATTCTTTAATTTACCTCATCTAATTCTGTTACTATTTTTCATAAGTCCCTAAAAGTAGTGACCTTTTCGAATTTCCATTTTTTCGTTGATCATCTTAGCTACTTAACATAATTATATAAAGCAGTTGATGATTATATTTATGTCAAGGATCTTCTCTAATTGCACCCAACAGAAACAGCTCTGGCTGTAATAATTCTTGCCTTCCAAATACTTCCCTAAGCAGGTTTGAAGATCCTGCCTACATGCCTCCAGCAGTCACCTGGTCCTTAAAGTGAGTCTCTTTTCTCCCTATCTCACATTTTTTGCATCCATTGGCTACCCATGGAAAACATCTTCTGCAATCTAGTAAATACACATAAGTATATATGGAGATATTTCCAGAAAACATAAAGAATCTATATGACTTAGGGGAATATTTGGGCATCAAACAGACTCTCACTCCTCCTGCACAAACCTGAGGCTCAGCATTCCTCCAAGAGTCAGCTAAACAAGATTTCTCACCTTCCTTAGAAGTTTGCATATACATGCATGTTTTTTTATCAAGCCTTTCTGCAAAATAAATACTTTTAGAATCACAAAATCATAGAAGGTACAAGGCAACTGGGCCAGTGGCCATTTTTGCCTTGCCAATGCACTCCCTTAGATCTTATCTCATTCCAGACATGCTAGTAATGAATTTATAAATACCTTTCCAGTTGTCCCTTTTCATAGATGAAAGTGTGTTGCACTGCTTAATTTGGAGTGGCAGATTGCTTTACAGAAGGTGTAGACAGTGCATGATGAAGTTATCTTTCCAATGTGATATGTTATTTGGTGAAATAGGTTCAGATTCCTGGTCCTGTGGGTCATTTTGCTTTGTTGATATAAAAGGAGTCTTGGACTACTGGGTTGACAACTGGTTTAAAGGCACAGCTCACTTCTCAGAAGTCTATAGGACACTACTTTCAGTCTTTTCTGATATAATAGAGTTTTTAAGCCAGTGATGTTTTAGACAGAAACCTCTATAATGATTCCAATTTTGAGCAAATACAGTTTTTAATTGGATTTACCATGACAAGTTGAAAAGCACATCACTAATGTTAAGCATGCTGTTCACAAATTGTAGCTCAATGATATCACGAATGAACTCTTGTTTATGGGCTCAAAGAGCCACACTAACATAATCCATCTATGAAGCTGATTGTTTCAGGCAAATGAGGGGTAATGGAGTATGTCTCTATCTTCTTACAATCCATTTCTATCCCACTTCAGTAAATTTATCGAGGATGTTAATGAGTATTTTCCAACAGCTGTATCATTGGTATTGTGAAAACAGAAGTGTTGAATTTATTCATGTAAATCTTAATGCATATATTTTTTACTGTAATACACAATAAAGGTGATGCTGATCCAATATTTTGACATGTGTATATGTTTAGGAATTGTTTCTTGAGAACATCTTATCTTTTTAATTATGTTATTTTTCACCAGATTTATGGCATTGCAATGGGCATGCCTGTTGCCAGTACTTATGCTAACATTATCTTATCTGTTTGGGAAGAGAAGTATGTGCTGAGTGGTGTTAATCCACATGTCAGAATATTCTACTGTTTTAAATGTTTGATTATATTTTATACTGTGTAGTAGAAGACAAAAATTTCATTACTTTGTAGAGCTTCTGACCACTAACACATACTTTTTTGCATTTTCAATTACAATTGTCTAAATGAAAAAGAATGAGAGAACTCTAACACATTAAGGGTAACTCAAAGAAGACATACACTTGACTTTTCTTTTGATAATGAAATGCTGTGGTCTCGTGGTCTGGGTCATATGCCTAGCCAGATATATACCAAATGGGACATTATATTTTATTATTGGTTGGATGAGTGAGGAGTGCAGGGATATAGTGACTGTCATGGATCTAGAAGATATGCCCTTGCTGTTTAGTGTGGTTATATAAAAGGATTTTATAACAACAATGTTACATGGTTGTCAAAGGATAGCCACTGTCAGTGAAGGTCCTAAAGTCCCTAATGACTAAGTTGATTTTAGGGGGGTGTCATCTTTGTGATAGGAACAGGTCATAGGACAGGAACATATGAAAACACAGACTTCGGAAAACATCAAAAATCTACCTTGTTTCTATGTTTTTGCAGGAGAGAAAGCCTTCCTGCACCCCCATATGGGGGACTATGCACCCACACCCCCTGCATATTATATATACCAAGTCCGAGATCACACTATAGTGTGGAAAAGGGTAAATTCCCCGATCCTCACTGTACCACAATTTGCATTCAAAAGCTTTGAGTTTTCCAAAAGTCGATTATAGGGGTCCACTTCTGAATCTTGAAAAACTGAAATGTCGAATTTCAGTATTTCAAGACCAGAATGTCGAAAGTGCAGAAACACAAAAACATACAATACCAAAACATCAAAACACTGTAACATACAAAACATAAATACATTTGCAATAAATATCCAGACTTATTAAAGAAGTGTCAGGATATGAACCTGCAAACTAGTACAAAATATATGGTTTTAATGAATGAACACTTTCTAACTATTGAGCATGAACTTGTGGTTGAAATAAATAAATTGAGGATGATATTGTAAATTCTAGTGAGTTTACATCTATGTTGCCTGAGTATGAGAATATGCTTGATGGATGCCCAGACATTTAGAGTGGTTACTAGTGTGGATGTTAATAATATGGTTTGTAGAGTGAAGTCATTTTTATATGACCAATTGATGGATTTGACTATAACCCCAGAGTTATATGACTATTTGTATATTGAACATCCTGTATGTCCGATTATTTAGGGCCTTCCTAAAATTCATAAAAATTTGTATTCTCCCGCTATGAGACTGATAGTCTTGGGAGGGCAATGGGCCACTACACCTGTTTCAAAGTACCTTGACCAGCAGCTGAAACCATTACTGAAGTATAGTAATAGCTATATAAAGAACACGTGTGATTTTTTATTTTCTTTGAGATAATTTCTAGAGACCAGTTCATGTAATGTTCTTTTAGTGACTGATATCAAACCACTTTTTACTGTAATTCCCAATAATATTGGGGTACAGTATGTGAGGGAATTTTTAACTAAGCATAGCAGCTATACGCAGGACAGTATTTCTTTGATTTGTCTACTACTGGAGTTGGTTTTAGAAAATAATGTATTTATGTTTAATGATGTAATTTATCACAACATTTTAGGGGTGGCAACAGGGACCCCAGTGGCAAACAGCTATGATAACCTTGTGTTAGCTAGATAGGAGGAACTATATGTCTATGATATGGATGCAATGGTAACTAGTTATAAGAATGGTAAATTAATATTTTATAAACGTTTTGTGGATTATGTCCTCCTCCTCTGGTCAGGGGATAGTGATACCCTAAAGATGTTTAAGGAACTACATGACATTACCAGTTTTTTACTGTTTGATTCAAATTATTCTTGTGAAGAAGTTCATTTTCTTGATGTCACTTTATTTATGGATAATGGTATTTTATACACCACTATTCATAGAAAAAATGTGCAAACAACTAGATATGTGCATGGTAATAGAATGCACCCTAGACATATATATAAAGGTGTTATAAAGAGTTAATTATTACGTGCAAGCAGACTGAATACATCAGACTGTGGCTTTAAGACTGAAGTTGAACGTATGGTGAAAGAGTTTCATTCCAGAGGGTATAACACGTCCTTAATTAATGAAAATATACAATATATATAAACTCAGAACGTAGGAGAGCAGCTTGCCCATATCCTCGCAGTAATACTACACCCACTTTGAATGTAAAGCCGAGTGATAAGACTTGGTCCCTTGGTTATATAATGAAATATAATAGACACACACGACAAATAAAAGATATTATAGAAAAAACTGGGTTATTTTACAGTCTGACAATGAAGTAAAGAAAGTTATAGGTGAGAAACCACAATTTACATATAGAAGACAGAAAAATCTTAAACAGCTTCTATGCTATATGTGTTTTAAGCAACAAAGAGTCCAATTTACTAAAGGAAACACAGTCCCATGTTATAATTGTATTTATTGTAAATATATTAATACTAATGCTGAATCTGAGCACCCTATTTATAGAAGCAAGTTTATATTTAATGCACCGGCTACCTGTACCACTGAGGATGTACTTTACTTTGTGAACTGTGTGTAATGCACTACTGTCTATATAGGCAAGACAAACCATAAATTAAAGGAAAGAATAGCCTCTCATCTCTCTGAAATACATAGAGGGATGGAGACTAATGCATTATATAAACATATTTTGGATAATGGTAGTGATTAGATGTTCAACTTTAGAGTATTACAAAGAGTATACTTAAATAAAAGAGGAGGGGATATTGTTAACAAAACTGAAGCTGCTGAATATAAGTGGATTAATTTTTTTAGAGCCGACATGCCACCTGGACTTAATAAAATGAACAGCATTAAGCCTATACTGAAATTGAAACATTGTAATGTTTATATTTTAGGTATTTGTATTTTTATTTTAATCACAGTGTTTTAGTTAGTTCCACTCATTGTTATTCTGTCTGTTTTACTAAGTTCAGATGAGATTAAATGGCATTTAATTGATAAGCATAACTTTTACGTAAGCCAAGATCATTAAACAATGTTGTATAAGGCTATGCACCTACTTCCAACCTACACAGTAGGCAGATAATGGCACATTTCCTGGCCTTAACTACTGCTTTTATTGATACAGCTCCACAAATGCATTTTTCACCCTATTATTGTCAAAAGCTACTATTTCAAACTGTGACTCAGAAACATTATCTGGCTATTTTTATTTTTTTAATGACTAATCTGTCTTATACATAAGCAAAAGCTACATGAGACTGAAAAACAGACTATAGTGATTAAGGTGTTCACCTTATTGACACAAGGTACAGGGTTTGATTCTCACAGGGAGTAACTGACTCAGCTTGTAGTGGCCCACAAGGGCAGTTAACCTGGTACTAATTCATCAAAATGATACCACTGTACAAGGACAAAATGATTGACTTTAACAATTGGCTAAGCTACTGGTGTCATTCTAAGGGGATCCAGTATGTGTCTGCCTGGGATGACATGATCAACAGACCACGATGCTTTGCCAGAAATGGCCTGCACCTGTCGCCCTTGGGATTCTGGATACTGGCTATGGCTCTTGCCACCCTATAGTGCCTTTTTTAGGCAAGGTTCAAATGACAAATTCACCACCGTAACAGGTGCAAGCAAGAAAAATCTGAGGGTAATGCTATTCAATGCTAGAAGTCTAAACCTCAAAATGCACTCACTTGAGGTGCTCCTTAAAATGGAGAACATCGACATATGTGCAGTGACAGAGACCTGGTTCAAGGCTCCAGAGAGCACCCCTGCATTACCAGGCTGTAATTCATGCCACACCTTCCGGCCACCTAACCTGGACTGAAACACTAAAGGCAGAGGCATGTCCATATTCATTAAGGATATCCACACCTCCAGGCTAGTTGTTCAGTATAATGCATCCAACATTATCCAAGTGCAACTAACCTTGGGCAAGACCTCAGTCCAAATTGTAGCTTGCTACAGATCCCCCACCATGCCCCAGGATTCCCACTCCTCATTTCTTGATACACTGACAAATATTAGGGTACAACCTAACACACTAAGAATGGGCAATTTCAACTACCCCACCATTAACTGGGAAACTACTCATGTACCAACTCTTTTGCTCAACGTTTTCTGGAATTCATAAATTCCAACCCTTTGGATCAACTTATACACACCCCCACCAGGGGCAGCAATATCCTAGACCTGGTCATTACCAATATGGGCAACTGGTGTTCTACACCATAGGTCAATTTATCTTAGGTCAGATCTGACCACAAGCTAATCACCCTATACATCCACATCCCATCTCACCCCCCCATTAGGGAAACCACCGTAAAAAATTTCTCCAAAGCCAACTTCACGCTTCTTAAGACAGAAGTGGCAAACTTCACGACACCCATGCAGACGGACAATAGAAGTACGACTGCTGAATCCTACACAAATGCACTTTATAAGCACTTACAAGAGTGCATGGATCATGCAATCCCTAACAGAACCAAGATGCTATCCTCCAACAAAAGGAAGCCAATCTGGTGGTGCCCTGCCATAAACAAACTCTACAACAGAAGAAAGAAACTATTGCAAAAAAGAGTAAAATCCCATGATTGGAGGAACTCCCTGGTCAGCCTCAGTAAAAAGCTGAGATCCCTCATAAAATCCTCCAAAGCTAGTTACGAAAACAAAATAACCACTGATTCTAAAGACAACCACAAAGCATTCTATAGCTATGTCAAGAATCTTAATGGCAACACCCATATCTGCTCTGAGTTACAGCACAATGGCACTAAATACACAGAACCAACTGATATTGCCAACATCCTGGCAGATAGATTCAGTGCTAACTTTACCCCCCTCTCACCCCCTAAAAGGGCCATCTCTATACTGGAAGAATGCAAAGTTCCTGTAATCACAGCTGAACAGGTAAAAAACACACTCTCCATAGCCAAGAACACAGCATCCATGGGAAATGATAACATCCCAGGCTGCGTTCTACACAAACTACAGAATGAACTGGCACCCCACCTAAGTACCATGTTCAATCATAGTCTCATCTCAGGCTTTGTGCACACTGAATGGTGCACAGTGATGGTTATCCCACTCCACAAATGGGGAGCCACCATGGACCCCAGGAACTACCACCCCATTAGCCTGATGAGCCTGGTCTGCAAGGCTATGAAATTTATCATCATGGAACTTATAAACAATGACATTGGTAATCTTCAAACTCTGGATCCCACCCAGTTCGGGTTTGTAAAAGGCAGCTCATGTCTCCTAAACCTGATAGACTTCTTTGAAGCTGTCAACAAAGCAGTAGATGAGGGTAAGGTGGTTCACACAGCCTATCTAGATCTCGTCATGGCTTTTGACACCATCCCCCATTTTGGAATTATAGATAAACTCACTAACCTAGGTATAAATCCCTATGTCACAAGTTGGGTTGCCAACTGGCTCACTGACAGAACCCACACTGTGAAAATAGCAGACTCCAAATCCGACTTCAGACCAGTGACAAGTGGAGTACAACAGGGTTCAGTCCTGAGTCCTCTCCTGTTTGGTATATACTTCTCAGAAGTACAGGCTAACACAGAAGGTCTTTGGCTAAGGAAGTTCACAGATGACTGCAAACTAGGAGCCATAATCGAAACTCCTAATTATGTGGAGATTCTACAAAAGGGCTTCACTGAGACAGATGCCTGGTGTCAAAGCCATGGCCACAAGCTCAATGCCAAAAAGTGCATTGTCATCCCTTTTGATAAAAACTCTGTACCCATGAACTACCACATAGGCGGTAGTCTACTTAACACAGAAAGTGTGATAAGAGACCTTGGGACACAGGTGGACAGTAGTCTCTCCTTTGATAATCACATTGCCACAGTAGTCAGGAAATCCTTCTATGTAGCACACCTCATCACAAAAGGTTTCTCACCCAGGAAAAAAGAGGTCATTGTTCCCCTCTACTCATCACTCATTAGACCCATTATAGAGTACAATGCCCCTTTTGGTATGTACCTCACAAGACATCGACAACAACTAGAAAGGCCACAGAAATACCTCACAAAGAGGATTACCGGCCTCAAGCAGATGCCCTATGCAGACCGTCTCAAAAAACTCCAGCTTTACTCCGTCGCATATCGCCTACTCAGAGGTGATCTCTGCCTAACATACAAAGCTACATCAAACCCAGAGCTGTTGGACATGCTCCACTTAAAGAAATCCCAATCCCTCCGAGCTACACGCTCTAGGGACCTAAACCTTGTCACCACAATAAACAAAACATGATGGAGGAATAGATTCCTGTCCCAGAAACTTCCCATACTCTGGAACAAACTACCTATCTATATCAAACAAAGCTCCTCATTAGCACTCTTCAAGAAAAATCTTGATGATTGGATGGGAGATAGGAAATTCACCTCACGGATTACTTCTATGGCTCTGCTCGACAGGGGCACAGGAAAATAAATTTTCTTGGGTGGCAAAAGCCAGGGTACCTTTTTGGCTAGGCTTATATAGGCCCTAGGGCCAATAGCCTAGTACCTATGAACCTATTCAGACATTCTTTGGATATTAGGAGAAAGATGTAGGTGAATGCATGCATGAAGCATATTCTTGCAGCTGAAAGGAGTCCTACATTTTCTTTTCATATAACTGAAGAAATGCCAAGATGTAAAAGGGGTGAGGACCTGATAATACAGAAATATATGAATATCACTTGTTTTCTTTGTTTACAACTGATAAATGACCAAGTTAAAGTAACTTCATTGTCATTAAATTTCTTTTAATGTTTAATCACAGTACTTTAAAACACAAATAGCTGCCACATACTATTCCAGAGCTATTCTCTGGGTTTGCCTTCATAATGAATCAGTTCTTCTGAATGAATCTGCTCAAAGTGAGAAATCCTCAGTAAATGGCTTAGGCTGTTTTAGTATAAACTCACAATAATCATGTGACTCAATATTATATTTAATTACTACACTGACTGTTTCACTGTTTTAAATACCCAAGGAAGTGCTGGCTATCACAAAACCTGTGTTTTATGTTTTTATTTTAATAAACTTTTGATACATGGTTCCTGAGCTCAGCAGTTTGATGTAAATTGATTACAATGGGCAATGTCAGAGGGTGTATGTGGTTATTGGATTGTGCTGCACTGGAGAATCAACAATATTTTAGAATATTCATTGTAGCTTGAGTGGTACACGGTGCAATACTTTGTAATGGAATTGGTGTTGCTCTTGTTATCACCACTGTTATCAGGTGTTGCATATGGTTAGCACTCCCTGGAAGTAGGTACTTAGGAGGCTGTGTTTGCTACTGCCTATAGTGCATAATGTTTGGCAGCTACACAAATGGGATAGGGATTGGGTGTGCCTGTAGGGGGCATGTTTCTTTAGGGAGTCAGTCCATAGATAGCTTGCAAGATGTGGGGAAAGCAGAGTATATACCAAATGACCTGTGGTATTCATCAGGGATGTTTTCTTCCAAATTGGACTCAGACATCTATCAGGATTCATGCAGAATGAGAAAAAAAGTTATCTGTACCTCTGTTTGCATCAACTGCTTGTAAAATATTTATTTGATCATTTTATATACTTCTTTTTGTTTTACACACTGTCAAAAAATGGTTCAATAAATCCTATCAGCATGCCCTCATGTCTTCTGTGACAGTTTGAGGTAGTGCCAGTTATGGCAGGAGAAGTATGGCAGTGGATGTGTAACATATGCCAACATAGCTAGCTGGAGTTTTGTAAACAATTATATATCATTTGTATAGCAAACTGATTTGTACAAATGCTTGTGTTGAAAATAGATTTGTAAAGCTGCTTGTGTTAAAATTGTACCAGCAGTGGGGCTTGGTGGACAGAAAAGAAATACACATGCATGTCAGACTCTATTATAACTGTTGAAATGAGTAAAAACCAGGACTAGGAATCCTGCTGTATTGTCCTTATGGGTGAACTAATTTCTACTTTGCAAGGGTGGAAGTTTTGAAATTGTTTTATAGCTTCCAGATGCTATAACACATCTCAGCAAAGCTCTATCTGTGTGCATGGTAACACATATGTGTTAAAATCTGATTAATTTTCTAGCAACGGGAGTAGCGTGGGAACCAGATCAGATGACCAGATGTATATGATGTTAGTCTGTAATCCAGTACTGAAATGATGTTTTAATACTAGATGAGACAGAAGTCTCAAGGCAGTCTGTTTTTGAAACCTGACCAAGAAGGAAGACCACCCACCCACTTCATCTTGCCTTGCTTTAGTAAGTAAACAGGGAATAGTAATTCTTTAGATCAGCCAGGAAAATATAGTGAGATTAGTTAAGTACTGTTTTTCTGTATCTGTGTGAATCTATCCATCTGTGTTATTTTTAATATTTCCTGTGATTGAAACTTTGGTGTTTATTGTAAATAGATATTTAGCATTTTCATGTTCTTTTATTATTTATTATTAAATATATTTAAATATTTCACTGTGGCAGGTCTTTTAGAGAATATTTTAACCTTTTTAGAGTACTTATGTTTATCTGGTGACACTGTGGTCACTCCTGAAAGCCTTGCAGCATTGGTCAAACAGCTCCATTTGTATTAGTATTAGAATAGCTGCCTTTGGAGTGTTCTGTTTTTTTTTTGTGTGTGTGTGTGTGTGTGTGTGTGTGTGTGTGTGTGTGTATGAAAAACAAGTCTAAAAAAAGTGTGTGTGTCAGTTACATGCGGCAGGGACACAGAGCACTGGTTTCACAGAGAGGGTGGTGGAGGTCTTGGCTTGGAACACTCAGCTGAGGACTCAACTCTACAGCTGTGCCAGTGGGGAGTCTAATTGTGGGCATGGTGAGAGAGAGAGGGGAAACCCAGCCCAAGGACTGAGTGTGCTTCTGGTGAGGTCTTAAGAGAAATTGTGCTTGGTGCAGAGAACTGCATCTGGAATACTAGTATCTATTTTTGTTCCAGGTGAACATCCCACACTGGTGTCTGTGGTGAGGATTGACACTCATTGATCATTGGCCCAGAGAAGGGATGGCACACCTTCAACCATATGTTGAGCAGCATACTGTCTGGTCAACTATTTCTCTTTTATTTTTCACTATACAATAATGCCATGGCTTCCTGCTATGCCTTTTTCACTACCTTGTGGTTTCCACACAATCTGACACTGTCATAAGTGTTAGCAGTCTGTTTTAGCATCCTTTTAACTATCAGTGTCTGCTCTTAATCTTGCACACATCCATTTCCTCTGCAGACTCCTCATTTGAATGCTTATGTTATTTTATCTACTTGCATCAACAGCTTTATCCAAGATATACTGCCTCTAAGTAACAAATCATGTTACTCCCAAAATAATTCAAATTCTTTAGTTTTGTCTCTATGTCAGTTACATCTTCATTTATCTATTCTTATGTGGCCCTTGGTTTCTATTTAAAAAGTGGTGACTATATGACAAGTTTTTTTATGGTCAGATTACTGTTTGAAATTTTATGATAGTTGATTTGTTTTTATTATTTGCTCATTGCTTTGATCAAATATGTTAAATTCATGTATCTTGCTGTCTCCAGATATATGAATAAATGTGGGAAATGTTCTTTTTTTCTGATATATCAGATGAAACACAAAAACATTTTTAGACATTATTTTCAAATTTCCATTGAGTTTCCCTTGGTAATCAAAGATGTTGGTAGCTTAATCAGTGAAATAACTGCCATATTGGAAATTTTACTGCTTAAACATGCAAAATGTCACTTTGCTTGTTTCTTAAAAGTTTCAGTTTTTACCACTGTCTTGAAATGTATATTAGCATATATAATAAAAAAGTCCTGCAATATCTGTTTAGAGCCATTTCTCATTTTTCTACTTTATGTACACTATTTTGCTTTATTATTTCTTGTTTGATCATTAACTCATTATTATTTCAACTCTTCAATTTTACCTGGTGGTCTACTGGCTTTACAGCACTTAAAAGCATAATTTCCACCATATGCAAAAAAATAATAACATGGTCAGATCCAGCCACAATGCATCCTATTACTGCAGCAGCTTCTAATATTATTTTTGTTCAGAGATCTATGAAGAATAGTAGGTCTGGGAACAAATTTCCTTGTATGCTCATTTTTGGACAGTGTAAATTATCTGGAATTGTTTTCTTTTTAAGTAAAGCTAGACAAGAAATCTGGCTTGACATAGACTTACCCAAAGAAAGACGTCACATGACATGCCTATGCATTAGCATTATGGTTTTAGTTAAAAAAGTGCTGAAGTATTACAAATATTTCAGTGAGTTTTAGGTGTCCCCGGAAAACTTTTGCATCTGCTATTCATTCTTATATACATCATTATCCCTTTCTTTTCCCTAACATAAATGTTACCAATTTCTATTTATCAGTAGAAGAAGTGTTATGAGGAAGGTGGAGCATAAGGGAGCTTGTATTTGCCTTATCTTTTTATTAATTTCCTTCATAAAGTATGCATTTTCATTTTATTGTACTTTCTTTGTGGTAATTTATGCCATGAAAGTGAATTCTATATAATCTAAATCTTCCTTAGTCTTCTTTATGCTAGAAAATCCTGCTCTTCCAAAAATGAACTATACAAGGGCCTTCATATCTTCCAGGACTGTAACTTAGCACTTTTTTGTTTGGTTCTGAAGATTTAGAATGTAAATCCATCTAATGTTTTTTCTTCCATGAATTAATTTCCTTTGTCATTTCCTTAAGTGGAAGTATCACAGCTTGTAATTTCAGTTAATTTATTTTTTATTGTAATTGTAATAGAGAGATAGTATGTCTACCTATGCATGTGTTCATTTCAAAGCAAAATGCATGTTCACGATTCTGGATATGTCAGTTAATACATACTTGATAAACATTTCCAAAAGTGGGCCTTATACACATTTAGGTACTCCAAATCATCTGGTGTACCATTGCTTATTTATCCTAACTCATTTAGTTGATTAGTGAGTGTTGGGGAATGGCATGCATCAGAATACCTTGCTATGGTTCTGCTAGAACCCTAATTTGTATATACAATATATCAATATATCTATATCTATAAATATATAAATCAGAGCAGGCAGATCATTGGTACTCTCATTTTACTTCTCAGGAAAAGCCTTGTCTGTTAGGAAATCACTATGCTTTTAACATTTCATATACTTTGATTAAATCAAATTACCTGTCAGCATACATATTTATAATAGCTAATATTGCAAAATTACTTTATTGTATATTGTTTATAGTTCATTTCTTATTTCTTATATGTACATTTTGTATTCCTCATTTTGTGGCTGAAATGGGTTTATAAGGGATCAGTATACTACAATTTTCAACAAAAACAAAACATACAAACAAATAAATAAATACATAAATGAATAAATAAATAAAATATTTTTGCAGTGGACAAGGCCCTTTTAAATTTTTGTGATGGCTTTCACCACTTCATGTCCCCTTTAAAATAGTAACTGCATGATTACAGTATAACATCCTTGCAAAAACTACAGTCATATTAAGAGCAAACACATTGGGAAACATGAGATCAAAAAGTAGTGAATAACAAACAAGAAGTTGACCAGTCATATGGAAACCATCTAGAAGCTGGCCAAAATAATCATTTGGCTACAAAGTGTATAATAGATCAAAACCATTGGTATTATAATGGTACCAGACAGCCACAATATATGAATAAAGTTATAAAGCTATACAAATGAACATTATCTGCTTCATATAACTAAAGAAGTGGTATAACTCAAATATTTTTTCTGTTCTTGATGTGAATTAAAGGTATTAGTTAAATAAAGTTTGATGAGGGAAGTTCCAAACCAATTCACCTATGATAAGATACAGTTTTTTTAAGTTTTCTATTTGGCATTTTGTCAGTAACTGAAGTGTTTCAGAAAGCTATTGAATAGATGAGTTTTAGGGTATTTTTAATATAACCAATGACAGATTTACTCATATAGGGAGAAGAACATGTAAAATTGAATGAGTTACTGAAAAGAACTGAACAGAATCATTTCAAGATGAACAAGAATAGTTGTAAATTTAGAGTTGCAGAGCTTTATATATCATACAAGGATTATAGTTAAACATTTGAAGGCTTGAAATGAGACACCAAGAAATAAAAAAAAAACATAGCACAAATCCACAACAGGATGACAAACAAGCTATCATGTAATTTCTGTGGAAATACAGTACCTTTAAAGTTTATCATCAACCTGTTTGATATGAGTTTGCCATTAAGGAAATTGCTAGTAAATGATATGGAATGGTACTGGAGTGCTGAGCAAGAAAAGGCACTGAAGCATTTTGATGTGAATAAGTAAGCCACATTACAAGTAAATGCCAGTCTGAATTGATTGGTGCATTGATTCTACAATAAGATAAACCAGTTATTTATGGGTCAAAAGCTTTAATGGAAACTCAGAAAAGGTATGCTGAGTGAGATAAAAAATAAGTGTAATAGTCTACAGATGTGAACAGTTTTGTGCCTTTATCATGTAACATTTGTGTTGGTGGAAAGCGACTATAATCCATTGCAGAGTATATTTAATAAGTCCTTGTTCAAAACACTGCCAAGACTGAAGGATGCAGAAAATGTTGCTGAAAGTATGAAATGATTTTAATTGTAATTTATATATCAGGAACAATTTGTGAGGATAAAAAAAAAAATATATATATATATATATATATATATATATGTGTGTGTGTGTGTGTGTGTGTGTGTGTGTGTGTGTGTGTGTGTGTATATATATACATATATATATATATATATATATATATATATATATATATATATATATATGGTTCCCCTTCACAAGAGCAAATGAATGGAAGCTCGAAACCCATAAGCTCGAGCCCAGAATCTTGAACTACCATTCACTCAAAATTGTGAATGGGAATTTTAGAGCTTAAAAAAAAAAAGACTTGACTTACCTTTTTGCAAGGGGCAAGGTCCCCCTACATCCTCACAGCTAAATCTAAATGCTCCGTGACCATACTATAGCGGAGGAAAGGGAAATCTTCCGGTTTGCGCTTACGCATATAGCGCAAACTGGAAAATTTCCCTGTCCTCCACTGTAGTGCGATCTCGAAGTAGGAATATTTAAGTGGGTGGGGTGTGAGGCACAGCCCCCCATGTGGGGGGTGCAGGGGGTGATGTCCCCCTGCAAAATCATTAGAAAGGTGTCTGTTTTTTTTTTTAGTTCCCCTTCCTATTTTCAAGGTTTTGTAAATTCGAGATTCTGGTTTCGGGCTTATGAATTTCGCATTTACAGAACTTCGGTCATGTAAAGGGGAACCATATAAATATATATATATATATATATATATATATATATATATATATATATATATATATATATATATATATATATATATATATATATATATATGGGTCCCTATCTATTCACCGACAATTCATTTCACTGAAACTCATTTCGTCGACAGTTCATTTCGTCGACAGAAAGATGTGCCCCCTTCAAAAATTGTTAGGTAGGGCTTCCACCCCCATTGTGGGGGCTGTGCCCCACACCCCCTAACTATATATATCAACTCCAGGGTTGCACAACATTGGGGAAGGGGCACATCTTTCTGTCGACGAAATGAACTGTCGACGAAATGAGTGTCAGTGAAATGAATTGTCGGTGAATAGATAGGGACCCATATCTATATATATATATATATATATATATACGTATACATACATATATATAGATAGATATATAGATATATCAGGAATGCTAAGCTATTTTTGTCTATATCAGTAATAAGAAGATTTGCTTGGAGAATCATTGGAAGTGGACTGGATAATCCACCAGATGCCTATGACAGAAAAGAAGTTTAACATTCAACAGCTGTGAAGAAGAGGCTATAACCACATATTTTATTTAAAGAAAGAATATGTTTTATATAAGGTCTGAAATATAAAGCAAATAACATAATAGTGCATCCATAGCCTAGGGATACTAGAAAAAACACAAGTCACATTTAGGAAATGTGAAGTACAATGGAAAAGTATGTGATGTGGTATAATGGCCAGTTATGTCAATGCAATTTGTGCAAATAGTCACAGACTATTCTGTGTTAAGAATAAGCTTAAATAAAAAAATGTTTATTATTTAATACCAGCAAGACTGAGGAATAAAGTATGGAGGATATTTGCTAGTTTTATGACTATGAATGACTGGTAAGTATTAGACTTTCATTAAGTTTCAGAGGTCATTAAGCTAATAAGAGCACCACAAGCATTAGTGTTATTGATGCAATTAAACTGTGTTTTGACATATGCAATGCTCAGGGACACTGATTTTCCATTTTTTTCTTGGGAAATATTGGGAAATTAAAAATTTTGACTAACTGAATATTAAAAAACTGTGATTTTCAATGAATTTGAGCATCTGAAGTACCCTTTCACCAGAAGTAGTATTTTTCCTCATTTTAATATCTATAATATTATCAGCTTCATTTCTTGAGTGTTATATACAGATAATCTGTGTCATTTTTACTGTATATATATATATATATATATATATATATATATATATATATATATATATATGTATATTTATATATATATATATATATATATATATATATATATATATATATATATATATATATATATATATATATATATATATATATATATATATATATATATATATATATATATATATATATATTTATTATACACACATACACACACACACACATATATATATAATTATATGCAGATGGATAGATGCACTAGACAATTATAATTAAATAATGGTAATAAATGGACAGTACACTTAAAAATCTGTGGTAAAATTTGCGGAAAGCAGAATTTTATTTTTTCACATAATTCGGTGTCCTTGGAATACATGATATAGTCATCTCAGACAGCAAATGTTAAATTCAAGGGGTACTCAGAGCATTGGGAGTTTCAGTATATTACCACTGGTCTAACTATCCACTGTCCAATGATCAGGTTGACAGAACAGTTGAAATAGTAAAAGACTTCACAAATAAAAAGCTCAAAGCATTAACAAGGACTGTTACAAAGATATACATGTATCTTTGTTGGAATACAGAAATACCATTTTACAGGGTATACATCTATTGCCAGCTCAACTATTAATGGATTATAGAGTAAAGAATGGACTAAATAGTTGGCTAAATACTTAACACTTCTTTACTTCAGTCTTCAAATGATATTTCAACACAAGGAAGATTCTAGTTAAACTAGTTTAGACAAATTCCTTTTCTTGTGGAGATAAAAAAGAGGGACAGAGACAGAATAAGACAACAGCAAGATTCCAGAGAAGCAGCCTGAATGAGTGTGAAGAGTGATTGTCAACAAGTGTGAGCAACTAAAATAATTTGCTGCTCATACTGAAAACGGAAAACTGCTGAGAATAAATTAAAGATATGTATTCAGAACAAATGTGTTCCAAAGAGACTGTGATAAATATAGACTCCTTGTCAAATGGCTTCATAGGTTCATAGGTTCATAGGTTAGTACTAGGCTATCAGCCCTAGGGCCTATACAAGCCTAGCCATAACAATTCCTTGAATATTTCTTCCCACATTATTTACTTTCCTGGACCCCTGTCTAGCAGGGCGACTGACGTGATCCCTGGGGTGAATTTCCTTTCTCCCATCCAATCGTCAAGGTTCCTCTTGAAGAGGTCCAAAGAGGCACTCTGCTTGACATGTATGGGCAATCTATTCCAGAGTCTGGGGAGTCTCTGGGTCAGGAACCTATCCCTCCAACATGTTTTGTTTATTGTGATGACAAGGTTTAGATCCCTGGAGCGTGTAGCTCTGAGGGATTGGGATTTCTTTAAGTGTAGCATGTCCAACAGCTCTGGGTTTGACATGGCCTTGTATGTTAAGCAGAGATCGCCTCTGAGTAGATGATATGCGACAGAGTATAGCTGGAGTTTTTTAAGGCAATCAGCATAGGGCATCTGATTTAGGCCTGTGATTCTTTTAGTGAGGTATTTCTGAGGCCTTTCCAGTTGTTGCAGATGTCTTGAGAGGTACATACCAAATGGGGCATTGTATTCTATAATGGGTCTAATGAGGAATGAGTACAGTGGGACAATGACCTCCTTTTTTCTGGATGAAAAGCCCTTCGTGATGAGGTGTGCCACATAGAAGGATTTCCTGACTGTTATGGCGATGTGGTTATCGAAGGTGAGACCACTGTCCACCTGTGTCCCTAAGTCTCTTATCACACTTTCTGTGTTTAGTGTACTGCCACCTATATGGTAATTCATGGATACATGTTTTTTCCCAAAGGGGATAACAATACATTTCTTGGCATTGAGCTTGAGCCCATGGCTCTGGCACCAAGCATCTGTTTCTGTAAGGCCCTTTTGTAGAGTATCCACATCATTTGGGGATTCAATAATGGCTCCCAGTTTGCAGTCATCTGCAAACTTTGTTAGCCAGAGTCCCTTAGTGTTGACCTGTACTTCAGAGAAGTAGATGCCAAACAAGAGCGCCCCAGGACTGAACCCTGAGGTACTCCACTTGTCACTTGTCTGGAGCTGGATTTGGAGTCGGCTACTTTTACAGTGTGGGTTCTATCAGTAAGCCATTTAGCAACCCATTGGGTGACATAGGGATTAATGCCCAACTTAGTAAGTTTATCTATGATTCCAGAGTAGGGGATGGTGTCAAAGTCCTTGGCAAGGTCTAGATAGGCTGTGTGGACCACCTTACCCTTGTCCATGGCTCTGGAGACTGATTCAAAGAAGTCAATCAGGTTCAGGAGACAAGATCGGCCCTTCACAAACCCAAACTGGGTGGGGTCCAGTGTTTGAAGGTTGCCAATGTCTTTGTTTATAAGTTCCATGATAATACGCTCCATGGCCTTGCAGATAAGGCTTGTCAGACTGATGGGACGGTAGTTTCCGGGATCCAAGGTGGATCCCCCTTGTGGATTGGGATAACTATAGCTCTGCGCCACTCAGTGGGCACGAAACCTGAGGTGAGGCTATGATTAAACATGACACTTAGGTGAGGTGCCAGTTCATATTGTAGTTCATGTAGTACACAGCCCGGGATGTCATCTGGTCCCATGGATGCTGTATTCTTGGCTTTAGAGAGTGCGTTTTGTACCTGTGTGGCCGTTATTACTGGAATTTGGCAATCTTCAGGTATTGAGATGGGCCATTTAGGGGGTGAGAGTGGGGTGAAGTTGGCACTGAATCGATCTGCCAGGATATTGGCAATATCCTTTGGATCAGTATATTTAATGCCATTCTGTTTTAGCTCAGAGCAGATCTGAGCATTGCCATTTAGATTCTTGACATAATTATAGAATGCTTTGTGGTTGTCTTTGGAATCTTTGGCAATTTTATTTTCGTAACTAGCTTTGGAGGATTTTATGAGGCATCTCAGTTTCTTACTGAGGCTAGTAAGGGAGTTTTTTGCATCCTGGGATATTCCTCTTTTCTGCAAAAGTTTCTTCCTTTTGTTGTAAAGTTTGTTTATGGCAGAGGACCACCAGATTGGCTTTCTTTTTTTGGATGGGAGCATTTTGGTTCTATTTGGGATGGCACGATTCATGCATGAGTGGATGTGCTCGTACAGTGCCGTAGTGTAGGATTCAGCAGTTGAACTTTCAGTTCCCGTCTGCATGGGTGTCATGAAGTTTGTCACTTCTGACTTGAGTAGCATGAAGTTGGCTTTAGAGAAGTTTTTTATGGTGGTTTCTTTACTGGGGGTGGCGATGGGATGTGGATGTTAAGGGTGATTAGCTTATGGTCAGACCTGACTAACGAGGGGGTGACCATAGGTATGGAGCATTGATTTCCCATGTTGGTAATGACCAGGTCTAGGATATTGGAGCCCCTGGTGGGACTATGGATTAGTTGATCCAGGGCGTTGGAATTTATGAATTCCAATAACCGTTGCGCAAAGATGTTGGGACATGAGTAGTTTTCCCAGTTAATGGCAGGGTAGTTAAAATCACCCAGTATTAGGGTGTTTGGTTCTATCTTAATATTTTCCAGTATGTTCAGAAAGGTGTAGTGAGAATCTTGGGGTATGGTGGGGGATGTGTAGCAAGCTACAATTTGGATTGCAGTCTTACCTAGTGTTAGTTGCACTTGGAGAATTTCAGACACATTGTGTTGGCCAATTAGCCTGGTGGTGTGAATATCCTGGGTGAATATTGACACTCCTCCACCTTTAGTGTTTCGGTCCTGGTTTGGTGGCCGAAAAGTGTGGTAAGAGTTGTAGCCTGGTATTGCAGGGGTGCTCTCTGGAGCCTTGAACCAGGTCTCAGTTACTGCACAGATATCGATGTTCTCCATTTTTAGGAGTGCCTCGAGAGAGTGCATTTTGAGGTTTAGACTTCTAGCATTGAGTAGCATTACCTTCAGATTTTGCATGCTTGTACCTGTTATGGTGGTGGTTTTGTCCTTTGAAGTTTGCCTAAAAAAGGCACTATAGGGGTGGCAAGAACCTTAGCCAGTAACCTGAATTCCAGGGGCGACAGGTGCAGACCATCTCTGGCAAAGCATCGTGGTCTGTCAATCATGTCATCCCAGGCAGACAGATACTGGATCCCCTTTGAATGACACCATAAGCTTAACCAATTGTTGAAGTCAATCATTTTATCCTTATATTGTGGTATCATTCTGGGCGAAGGCAGGATGCTATTCAGGGCTAGGGTCATACCTGCCTCGGCCACATGATCTGAGAGCTCTTCCATGTCTCTTTTCATGTAGTCCAGGGAGGTACGTCTCAAGTCATTCACTCCAACATGGACAATGACAGAGTCATATTTGTACTTGTTGTGGAGTGACTTGAGTGCATGCGTTATGTGGCAGATCCTGGCACCCGACAGGCAGCTGACTGTAACTTTCTCCTTATTCAACCTGGTGAGAGGGACATCAGTGTGCCGGACTATAGAGTCACCTATGACTAAAGTGTTAGGTACATTGTCTTGCCTTAGGGGCTGTTGCTGGGTGGCACACTGGTGTTGTGAACTATGTGACACATTGGTTGTGATTGGTGTTTGTTTGCGTTTCAGTGATGAGGTGTGCTAATACGTGTCCGGATAGACATTTATCAAGATGTTTTCCAAAAGTGGTTTCTGAAAAGAAGATTCAAATTCAGATTATCCTGACAGACTATCTGAGGGGAATGCACCTGTCGCAGTTCCTAATATAGCTGTAAGCAGAACATGGAGGAGTATGATTTGGTCTCTGATCATGACCATATTATTATCTCTTTGAGACATGGATGCCAAGAAATTCACTGAAAGAGGTGAATCTTGGCAACCATGTTGAGTTCTCATAATGGTAGGTTAGGATCAAAAACCCCTATCATAATTGTAGTGCATGGAGATTTATCTGCTCCATGTACTACTACTTACTGAAGAAAAGGAAAAAAAAAAGAGAGCAAAGTGTTTTGACAACTTTCAGATTCACACAGCACTAAGCATGTCTTACACTGGGGAAGGATTTTACGAGAAAGACAGGGACGGGTTACTGCCACAGGGAGCAGGCAGAAATGAAGCTGTTTTAAATTTTGCT